>NC_081542.1:44537540-44559239 GCF_901000735.1 Corylus avellana | reverse complement strand
GACAACTTCTCCTGGTGATTATCTCTCTCTCTCTCTCTCTTTTGCCTAACTCAATTTCCACGACTTGTATTAATCTGTTGCAAATTTCAGAATCCAAATTAAGTCGTTCAGTTGGTTGATTGCTGTAGTTTCCTATTCAATTGATCATAATTTGTTATTACTTAATTCAACACACACATGTATATATCTATATTTGTATGTGTATATGGTATGCTGCTCTGATATATATATATTAAAAAAAAAAAAAAAAAATTCTTATTTCTTATTTTTTATTTTGGGTTCAAATTTTGCTGTTGGATTTCAACATTCGCGAAAAGTGCCTTAGTAGTGTACTTAATTACTGAATTCTTAAAACATTTTCTAGGAAGGTGCATAACATCATTATGTTGTCGACCTGACGGTAAAGCCATAGCTGTTGGGCTTGAAGCTGGAACAGTACTCTCACTGCACGACGTTGAAGTTAGTAGCCTTACTTTATTGTTTCGAACTTGCTATTGGCCGGTACTCATTAGTTGGTTGTTACTTTCTCTAACTCCTACTTTTTCTAACTCCTAGATTTCTCTAACTCATTAGTTGGTTGTACAACCGTGAAATTTATACTTGAATTTATATTTTTCATTTCTTATACCTTCGCTAATACCGGTTATTCTTTAATGTCAAGCAGAATGAAAGGTTGTTGAGAAGTTTAAAGTTCCACATTGTTGCTGTTGTTTGTCTTAATTGGGAGGAGGATGGACGTCTGATTACTGTATGCTTTTGTCTATCTATTTGCATTCCATGTACTATTTTGAGCCCAGTGGATAACATGGATTACTTGACAGCGTCATTTGTTAAAATTCTGAGTGGGAAATATACATTTTGCAGAAGTTTTGGTTGGATGCTTACTAAGAATATATTTTTTGAACTTGTAAGTTTGCAATAGACTCTATTAAGTTTGAAATTGTAGTTAAGCCATGGAAGCTTGTGAAATTTTGAAAATCTAGCATATCTATTTGTTATTCATGCTAATTTTATTCATTGAAGCCATTTGTCTCATATTAATAGAAACATTTCCCGACCTTGTTGGCTATAATGGCAATTGGAGTTCTTGCTTCCCTTCATTTGGAAGGGGAAATAATTATAAACTGTTGGAGAATGGGCTGCCAAATAGGCGCATGGGCAAGCCTCCAGTGCCCATCTTGTGGGCAAGGCTCAGCCTCACAATTGGCTCTTTGAAGCCGATCAACGATCGATTCTGTCAAGCAAACTCGACCGCCATAGGGGACCATATCAAAGGCACATTCCGCGAGATCCTCTAAAATCAAAGGGGCTTGGAAATTCCTTCAGGGAGATTGATGTTTTGAAGATTACGAATTAAGATTTTTTGATCATGAGTTCATGATCGACTTCTTGTTCTTTAAGCCTTTCCTCTATTTATTTATTTATTATTATTTTTTTTTTTTTGCGTTCGGTTGTTGCAAAATACATAGGCATTATTTGGTAAACAGCATACACGCCTAATTTATGAGTTGGCAAAAAATAAAAAAATAAATAAGAGTAATAATTGGTATAAAAAGTGAAAAAGTTTTATTTTATAGTTATTTTTTTGTTTAAATAGTAATAAAAAGTAAATAATGTGATATAAAAAGTGAGAATATTTTGATGTTGATATATTTAAAAATAAAATAAAATAAATAATAAATAGTAGATGAATGGTATTTGAGGGTGCAGTGGGAGGGTGTTCAACAAACCCCCTAGACTTCTGACAGAACAGTATTTGGTTAAAGCCAACAATAATTGTTGATTGTGTGCCTATTGCTCTAATAGCAAGAATCGCCATGAGTAAAAAATAGTTTGAACATGAAGATGTGGTAACGTGAAATAACTAGTCCAAAGTTTCGAAGGTACGTTTTTACGATTTCTAAGTTTCGAAGGAATGTTTCAATAATTTTTGACACTTTTCAAAAAATAATGCCTTGCTTATGAGAGTAGGGAGAAGGTAGGAAGATACGAGGTAATAGGATAAAGTGAAAAGGTTGTATTCTAGTTGTGCTAAAGACGTTAGAATGGATACATGTCAAACACTATTCTTGTTTAATTATACTTTGAACCAATTGTAAGATAAGAATGGATACTACAATTTTTCTTAAAAGCCACTTACAATGTTGATATAATTGATGAAATGATTAAACTCTTCTCTCTCCTGTGAAGTGTGAAGAGTGAAAATGATTAATCATTTTACAAATTATGGACTCTTAAGTCAATTTTATAAATAATTTATAGTAAAAGCTTGAAATATCCCTAGAAACTTTGACAACATGGATTCCAAAAGGGCACACATCAATGAGTTTAACTTGGTATAGGATAAACCTCACTTCAATTGCAAGAAGCATATAGAGACGAGTTTGCTTCATGTGCTTGAGATTCAAATTCCATGACAAAGCCCTTAAACTTGCGAATAAGAATGACATATTGAACCTGAAGTCCCAATTATTCTCGACGAAAAACATCTATAAATCCCAGTTTTGATTTTAACTTACACATCAGATATTGGCTTCCCATTTTTGTGTGACATTGACACCTCTCGATCTCTTCCATTTGTGATTCTTTTTTCCAAAACAATAGCATTTTCATCCCAGCCGACCGTTAGTAAGGAAACAAGCAAGTCCACTATCCCAAATCTTGTCGACCGCCTCAATACCGAAGCCGAGAACTTGCTTCCAAGAACGTCAAGGGAACTCTGATATCTTTATCCATTCCCTTTCAGTTTGGTGGCAGGTATGTTTCACCCTTGTACATCACATGGCTAAAGAGGGTCCTACAATTTAACTTGATATAGTATAAACTATAAAGGTCACCTCGATTACAAGAAGCACATGAGACTTAGATTCCGCCACAAGCCTTTAAACTTCAAATCTTATCAAGCATTCCCATATTTTTCTCTAAATTTTAACTAAGTATTTTTTTTATTATTATTATTTTATAAAGGGTTAAATACATTTTACACCGGTGTGGTTTAACTACTTTATTTTTACTCACCTAGGTTTCATTTTGTATAGCAGGTAGTACATTGCTTATGGCTAAAAACAAATATAGTACTTCATTCTAATTTTCATCCATAAATTAGCAGAAATCAATGACAATATCCTTAAAAATTCGACACATGTTTTTAAAAATATAAAAAATATAATTTAAAAACTAAAATTATTAAAAAAATTTAAAACAAACAATTAAAAAAAAAAAAAGTGGCTTTGGGGTGGCTCCAGCCACCATTTTTTTTTTTAATTTTTAATGTTTTTAATAATTTTGGTTTTTTTTCTTTAAATTTTTTTTAAGGATATGTGTCGAGTTTTTAAGGGTATTGACATGAATTTCTGTCAATTTATAAATGGAAGTTGGACGAAATTACAAAGTGGAGATGACTAATTGAATGTAGGAGAGTTTTATCTAAATTTTAGATTGCAATCTATTTTAGCTAACTCAATGCAAATGTTCTGACACCTAATTTAAACCAAAGACCCAATTATTTTGGACAAAAACTAGTTAAATCCCAGGATTTCTTGGGTGGATAATAGCATCCTAAAGACAAACAATTTCTTGTAATATTCAAAACAATAACATGTTGAAATATGCAATGGAAAAAGATTTAAAATTACCTACGTTCATACTTGAGCGAAACAAATAACTTAAGCAACATGAACTATGAATAATTTTTTTTAATTTTTAGTCAAAGAGGTGTCTTCTAAGCTATGCCCACTAATACCTCATACATGGAATAAACATGTTTCTGTATTCATAGGCTAGCTAGGTCATATACGGACGATCAATTAAAACTTTTTCTTAATTATTCATCTCATTAAGTAATAAAAATTCAGAATAAAATCTATTTCAATTATAATTCCACAAATAATTATAATTTGTGATAAATTACTGAACACCTCCTTTTTTTTTTTCTTTTTTTTTTGACATAGACAGCTTAATTTTTGTATACTTAAATTGTACATGGCATGTGGGCCCAGTTTCTAACATTTCTTAGTCAGCTAAATTATTATTATTAGTGTTATTATTATTACTTTCACCGAGTGCTCAATTTGCTTCCAGAACAATTATCAAGGTAAAAAATACTATCAAATATTGGGTTTGGGTTTTGTTGATGTATGAATATAAGACAATATAGATCAATTATATCCCGATACATTTAATTAAACGGGTCAAACTTCTTAATCTAAACCATCTAATTTCGTGTTAGGTTCATGTCGAGTTTGCGGATTGTTTAAAAAATTGCTAGCCCTAGTGTCAAGTTTGAGTCATATCGAACAATAAGTATAAAACTATATAACTCAACCATAACCCGAATCATTTAATTAATTGTGTTTATAGTTTGTCCATAAAGTTGCCGAAGTAATACGATTGTAATGCATATAAAGTTTTATTGTCTTACAAATAAACATGTTACGTCCTTGAATGTAATTATATAAGATTTTACAAACATGTTTAAAAGTTTGTTCATTCAATGTAAGCCGTTGTCGTCATTTTTATAATTTATTTTAGTCTTTCGTTGGATACAGTTATTCTTATAGAAAAGCTGTCCACAAACTTTGGTGATCTATAGTTAAACCATTATATTATACGAGTAATTTTAAAAGGTTCACTTGTGCCCTACTAAAAATAATATGGCTATTAAAATTACTATTTGATCAAAATTCAATAATGATCAATCACAAGCTCAATTGTGATTTTAATAGCTACATCATTATTAGTAGGACACTAGTAAAACACAAGTAGGCCCCTAAAATTACTCTATATTATACTGTCAACTCTTATGCCAACTATTACAACACATATATGATGTTTCCTTTTTATGTTCTATTAGAGATACCTTTTACCTGCCCTCAATGTACGTATTTATGCAATCTTTGTGTTTATAATTTGTCCCTAGAGTTAGTCTTCACCGTTGTCAATTTTTTAATTTATTTTAGTCTTTGTGTGGATACAACTATTCTTA
This sequence comes from Corylus avellana, assembly GCF_901000735.1. Taxonomy (NCBI): domain Eukaryota; kingdom Viridiplantae; phylum Streptophyta; class Magnoliopsida; order Fagales; family Betulaceae; genus Corylus; species Corylus avellana. Next base: position 44,554,255 of record NC_081542.1, on the reverse strand, counting down.
TAGAAAAGCTGTTAACAAACTTTTTGTCCATAATTGAACCGTTATAGTATGCAGTCAACTCATATACCAACTATTATAGTGAGTAATAATCATGTTTTTGACTATTATAAACAATTGAGTAAATAAATTGTTATACAATTGAGATAATATTATAGTGAAAATCAACTTTTCATATTTTTTTTTAAAGTACTGATCCAATGATTAATTTTCACTATCACATTATTAAATTGTGTAGTACGTAATAGTATACATAACAGTCTACAAAATAATATATTACTCTGACCGACTATATATTATTCGACTTGTCGTACAAAATAGCATAATATAAATCTATATCTATCTACCTCCTGCTTTTGTGTTAGCAACTTAAAAACTAATACTTAAAGTTGTCATCAACAGGGGTGAAATTAGAAATTAAGGAGAAAGAAAATTAAACAATTACCAAGGGAAGGATATATATGTCTAACTCCATCAAGAAGTTGTATGATGAATGGAGCATCCAAGGTTTCGTTTTGTTCAGTCTCTCACTACAGATCATTCTAATTCTGTTTACACCATTTAGAAAACGCACAGGAAATGTGATGGTAATCTCGCTGATTTGGGTAGCTTACTTGCTGGCCGATTGGGCTGCTATCTTTGCATTGGGACTTATTTCCAGGCGTCAAAAATATACTCAAAAATTTGATGATCATGCTGACATTCTGGTGTTTTGGGCTCCCTTTCTTTTGTTACACCTTGGTGGTCCAGATACCGTAACTGCTTTTGCTCTGGAGGATAATGCTCTCTGGCTAAGGCACTTGGTTGGGCTCCTAAGCCAGGTTGTCACTTCTACTATTATCTTTGGCCAATCCCTTCCCAGTAACAAGTTATGGGTCCATACTCTCCTTCTGTTTGTCGCTGGAACCATCAAGTATGGTGAGCGAACATATGCTTTATTTCAAGCAAACCTGAATACATTTCGAAAATCCATGCTTCAAGCGCCTGAACCAGGACTTAACTATGCAGAGTTAATGGAGGAATTTGAAAGAAGAAAATTCTATAACATACCCCAAGCTGGCCGAAGAGTACCCAAGAGCAACTTTATACCACTCGATGTCGATTCTACTGCTGTACAGGTGCGACTTGCTTATCACTTCTTCAAAATGTTCAAGGGTCTCATTGTGGATCACATCTTTAATATCCATGAGCGTCGGGACAGCCGAGATTTTTTCGGTAGGCGAAGCGCAGAAGTTGTTTTGAACGTCGTAGCAGTTGAACTCAACTTCTTGTATACAGTACTCTATACGAAGGCTGTCGTGATACGTTCAATATTTGGATACTTTGCCCGGTTTATATCCAGTTGTGCGGTTGTTGCAGCTCTTTCAACCTTCTATTCAATAGATAAGCATGGTTTTGGCAAGATTGACGTTGAAATTACCTATACCTTGCTCTTTGGTGCCATAGCCTTGGATACAATTGCTCTCTTTATGATGGCTTTCTCTGATTGGACTGTTGCTCTTGCTTCCACCCTGCAGTTGTCGAGGAATAAAAGATGGAGAGTAATAAACATTTACTTTCTCCATCTCAAGAAGATAAACTGGGGGGAAGATATAGAATCAATGAGTTGCTTGGGACGGGCTAGACGAATCCTATTCCGGAGGTGGCATGAATCATTGGATACATACAATTTTATAGATTATAGTCTACAAGAACGTTCAAAAAAGAACCTTACACCCCTCAATTATTTTTTTGGCCGGATATTAATTTATGTCAGTGAAAAATTGGGCCTCAAGGATTTCTATGATCGGATGAAATACGTTTCCAAGAAACCATTAACAAAAAAGCTATGGGTTTTCATCTTTGATGAGCTGAAAAAGTACTCCGATTTCGCACGTAATCCTGAAAATGCGAGGAGGATACGTTCAACCCGAGGATATAGGGTTCTACAAAATATTTCTGGGATTATTGGCATTGAGAGTAGCAAGTTTGAGGATTATATTGCCCACGTTGATTGTGATGAGAGCCTTATGTTATGGCATATTGCTACAGATCTCTGCTATCATACCCATACAATCAATGAGAGTGATGAAGACACTAGTAATCGTCGTGAATTTTGTAAAATCCTTTCGGATTATATGTTATATCTTCTTGTTATGCAGCCCACTATGATGTCTGGTGTAGCAGGTATTGGCCAAAGAACATTCCGCGATACCCTTGCCGATGCCAAAAGATTCTTCAACGAAAAGGTCGACCTAGGACAAGAACAAGATCAAGAACATAAACAGGCTTGTACTAGAATCCTTGAAGTAAATACTGTTGTGAAACCTGCTAAGGTGAAGGGAAACAGAAGCAAATCTGTGTTGTTTGATGCATGTATTCTTGCTAAAGAGCTAGGAAAGTTGGAGGGGCAGAAGAGATGGAAGATAATGAGTGAAGTGTGGGTGGAATTGTTGTCTTATGCTGCAAGCCATTGCAAGGCCAATGCTCATGTTGCTCAACTAAGCAAAGGAGGAGAGCTTATCACATTTGTCTGGTTATTAATGGCTCATCTTGGCATAGGGGATCACTTCCAATATTTTGGTTTTGAAAGAGCAGAAATTTCGTCTGAATAAACTGGTCAATCCAATGGCTTTTTATTTAAAAATAAAAAATAAAAAGGAGCATGGGCAGAAGATTTTTTCTGTATCTTTATATCCTTCCTGTAGGGGATGGATCGAATTGTTTTGCAATTGATGCAGGCAGGAAAAAATCGACATAGCTTTTATTTTAATTATACTTGTATTTTTAATTTTCCTTTTTAATAAGGATTGGTTTTTCCATTTTCCATTAGGATTTTGTTTTTCCTTTTCTATTCTGATTAGGTTTTTCTTTTCTAATTAGGTGTGGTTTTCCTTTTTCTTGTTAAATTAGAAGGTGCCTAGCCTATATAAATGCAACTAGTCTTTGTTATTTTTCAATTTAGTTTGAACTATCAATTAAATTTAAGTCTTTCAGAATTAATTATATGTTTGCTTATTTGGTTCAATTAGGGTCATTCTATTTCCTATTTGTTATTTTCTATCTTCTTGAATTTCCTTTTTAATCTTCAAATATTCTTAGTTTATGATGCTATTATACGTCTCTAGAACAATTTTAATTCTGCCCAGCGTTAGTAATGTATATAAAAACACTAGTATACCTCGGCTTCGCAGCTAAGTTTAACTAAAAGCTAATGCTTCTCAACACCATCGTGAATTTATTGGCTGCAACTTTTAGTGGTTCGCCTGAAATTTTGTTTATGTATAGCAACTTGGCAAGTTATCAAAAATGAAACCCGAACGAACAAAGTGTTGAATTGAATCGCACCAGTCTCTATTGGGGGTTATTACACGTTATACATATATCCACACTATTTCAACCTCTTTTGCTTGATAATTTTGTGGCATTGTGTTAGTCTAAAAAGTTTTCTATATTTTCAGCTAATCTATCTACCGAGGGCTATTCAACTCTCCTTTCAGAACATCCCTCAGGGGTATATTTTGGTTGGGCTTGAGTATCAAATAGAGTCGTTTAAAAAATGATCATGATCATTGGCTGGAACCCATATTTTAACAACCCAGAAAAGACTATAGTGAGTGTAACGAGACACAAATTGTAGCCTCTGAATTTCTTTCTTCCTTTTTTTCTTTTTCCTGGTTAACTCTAATTTATAATGCAAGAGCCATGGTTGCTTCATGACTTTGCTGAAGATTTCTGTGGGGAGGATTTGCGTCTTGTTGTGGTTGGTTATATACGACCTGAGGTGCTATTATAATATTATATACAATTACTCTTTTGCAATTTTTTGTCCCATTGCTAGTCGGTTTGGCTTTGCGATTTCAAAAGGTCAAAAGTGTGATTTTAAACAAGCTCGCGAAAAATGTATAGCTATGCGTTTTCAAGTCAAGGAAGGGGTGTGTTTTTAAAAAAAATACATGATTTTAAAATACTAAACTGTAATTTTACCAAACATTTAACTGTGTTTTTAAATTACACATTTTGAAGTTATTTTTTGAATCATATTTTTTAGTCACTCGATTTAAAATTACAAATCCAAACGACCCGTAATCTTGTGCTTCTTCCACTCTTATGTTGAACCAACTGTTGAACGTTGGTGTGAAATGTAATAGGCAAACTTTCCATCCCTCGAAAGCCTGGTTGCAAAAATTCACAAGCACGAGAGAATCGCAGAGCAAGCTCTTGATCTTCCATTGTATTCAACTTACAGGGACGACCTATATCTAAAACCTTCTGCCAAGGATGGTAGTCATTCTTGAAATTTTCTTGCCGACCTTTGTTGGCTAGAATGGTAATTGGAGTTGTTGCTTCCTCTCATTTAAAAATGATTATAACTGTGGAATTCTATCCATTTGAATGAGATTCTGTGCAGTCCCATGAATACAAATGGGTCTGATGTTGAATGTGGGAAGGCAAAAATCATTCAATATTGTTTATTATGATTCATTTATAAGAAGCAATGAAGAAAGATAATCATTGATGGTTCATGTTTCGTTGTTCGAATTGGTTAACTAATTTTTCTTTTTAGCATAAAAAGAAAAACATTTCTAATTTACATACTCAACTTAGAGCGCGTTGGGTCTTGCAATTTTGCAGTTTAAACGCTCATTTTTAAATAAAATTGTGAAAAGATATTTTGTTTGTGAGTGTGTATTAAAAAAAAAAAGTTGAAAACGTGAAAAAAATCTCCGTTTTTGCGCAACTTGCAATGTTGTGCATTTTGAAAACTTAAAAAAATAAAATAAAAAAATTATTATTATTATAACTAGTTCGTACTTTTGCTCTTTCGAATGAGAAATTTTGGTTCCACCCTATATATATATAAGTATTATAAAATAGAAGGATGTTGTGAAAACTATCCCTTAATTTTAAGCTATGTCGTCATGCATAAAAATAAAATAAAATAAAGGTAAAGTCTATGTGTCCTTTCAAACTATTACAAAAAAAATAAAATAAAAGAAAAAGAAAAAAAGAGAGTAAGGATGCGTTTGGGAGTACGTTTTTAAAAAAATAATCTGCAATTTTAAACCAAATCTCAATTTTAGGGTGTTTGGGATTGCAATTTAAAAAACGCAAATTTTAAAATCGCAAAAAAATCTGCGATTTTCATAAGCTGATTAGAGGGTGCTTATTTGAAAAAGTGCGAATTTAAAACAAAATCACGATTTCTATTAAAAAGATATTTGGCGCAATAATTTTCTTTTTTTGAGCGGGAATGAAAAAAATACAAAGAATACCCACCTACAATATATTAAAAACCTTCTTTTCTCTTTTTTTTTCTTCATCCTCTCTGTCTCGTTCATCCTTTCTCCGCCCTGTAGCAGTGTGCGTCGCTGTTGTCCATCTTCCCGCCCCTCTACTAGGTAATAATCTCACCATAATATTTTCTTTCTCTCCATATAACTTCTTTGCTTTTGTAAAGCTTTTCACTATTTGGTGTTTGGTATTATTTTATGTGGTTTGTATGATTACTGTGCCTTTTTATATATGCGTTTATGTTCTTCGACCATTTCTACAGAGTAAAGTCGTGATTTTTTTTTTTTCAAAATTTTATTTAGATTACCGTGCATGCATAGTGATCTGCAATCCATCATAGAATGCAATGATAGATCACTATACACGCACAGTAATGTGATAGTGCGTGTACAGTAACCGTGTGAGGCTTTTTCTTTTAAAAAAAATATATTGTACAGTGACCAAGATGATGATTTTTCCCAGGTCACTGTGCACTGCATAGTGAAGTGCACAGTGACGATTTTTTATGACTTTTTTTTTTTAAAGGTACTGTACAGTAACAATTTGTAATGGATTTTTATTTTTATTTTTTAATGGGTATTGCACTCTAACAGTTTGTGATATTTTTTTATATATATTTTTTAATGGGTAATAAACAGTGATAATTTGTGATATTTTTTTTTAATTTTTTTTAAAAATTTTTCTCATTATTAGTTTAATTTCATGGATTGTTCTTTTATTTTTTATTATATGTCTATTTGGAATATGTTTCAAGAAAAAAAAAATACAAAAACAAAAAAGCATATAGAAACAAGTAATGTAGCAATATATAATTGCCTAAGTAAAAAACTCAAAGTTAATATCAAATTATAAGTCATACTTTAATTTGCATAGGTGTTAAAAATGGAGGCTTATAGACAATATTAGTTATTTTACTGTTATAAAGAAATGTCATTATTGTTAATTTGGTCATGAAACCGCAATTATATGCTAATGTTATCCAAACACTCAATTAATAAAAAAAGTACTTTTTAACATGTTTTACCAAACGCCTGTGTGATTTTAAAAAGTAGCGATTTTAAAAACGCAATTTTTAAAATCGTACTTATTGAAATCACACTCCCAAACGGGCCCTAAGATTTGCATTTGAGGAGCCTAAAAGTACTTTTAATACTCAAAAAGTTCATTTGATTAAAAAACTATTCGTTTGGTAAAAAAATTAAAAACACTTTTAAGGATCTAAAAAGTCTAAAAATAGCTAAAATGCATTTTTGACAAAAGCTTAAAAATGAAGTTTTTACTCAAAAGTTTTTTTTAACTTAAAAGCTGTATTTCTCAAACACAATCCCAAACAAACTCTAATGTTCACGTGCCTATCAAATTATCATCTAATTGATAATATCTTCGTAAACTTTTAATTGCAGCAATGCCCTCAAACTACCAAATCATTAACAATTTCATCTTAATGACGAAATTTCCTTTAGTAAAATAAACCATTCAACTCATCTATTAAAAGTTGAAACGCAAAAAGCCCGCCCTCTTTCTCACACTTCCAACACCCAGCAGCTCCTGGCAATCGCCACCGCTCAAGCTCTCCTCCTCCTCCTCTTCTTCTTCTTCTTTCACTTCATGCGCACTTGCATTACATTTCTCTCATTTCTCCGCCCCCAAACGGGGTCGTCTTACTGGAAGTGTGGTAGTGCCTTAATCTTCTAGGGTTTTATATGTTCTTCGCAATTTATTAGTCTCACTGATTCAATTACTGATCTCTGATCGAGCACCCTTTCGAAGTTTCATCCAAGAAAACCGACGATTCCCAGCGGGTGCTTCCTTTTCAGCTTCAATTCGACAAACCAGTCGCCTCTCAGGTTTTCAATGTGGCTGTACATGTGTGCTGTGCTGTGTGTATATGTGTGCGTGCATTTTCTAATTCGGGGATTTACAATGGCAGATAAAAATTTCGGAATGGAACCCCGAGAAGGATTTGCTGGCCATGGTTACGGAAGACTCCAAGATTTTGCTGCATCGTTTCAATTGGCAGAGGTTGTGGACAATTTCTCCTGGTGAGATCTCTCTCTCTTTTGCCTACCTCAATTTCCACGACTTGTATTAATCTGTTGCAAATTTCAGAATCCAAATTAAGTCGTTCAGTTGGTTGATTGTTGTAGTTTCCTATTCAATTGATCATAATTTGGTATTACTTCAACACACACATGTATATATCTATATTTGTATGTGTATATGGTATGCTGCTCTGATATATATATATATATATATATATATATATATATATATAAAATTTTCTTATTTTTTATTTAGGGTTCAAATTTTGCATTTAGGGTTCAAATTTTGCTGATGAATTTCATCTCGAAAAGTGCCTTAGTAGTGCATGTACTTACTGAATTTCTAAAACATTTTCTAGGAAGGTGCATAACATCATTATGTTGGCGACCTGATGGTAAAGCCATAGCTGTTGGGCTTGAAGATGGAACAGTCTCACTGCACGACGTTGAAGTTAGTAGCCTTACTTTATTGTTCGAACTTGCTATTGGTACTCATTAGTTGGTTGTTACTTTCTCTAACTCCTAGATTTGAAATCTATACTTTAAAATTTACTTATCAAAAAAAAAAAAAAAAAAAAAAGGTGTTTGTGATTGTGTACAACGGTGAAATTTATACTTGAATTTATATTTTTCATTGCTTATACTTTCTCTAATACCAGTGATTCTTTAATGTCAAGTAAAATGGAAGGTTATTCAAAAGTTTAAAGTCTCACACTGTTGCTGTTGTTTGTTTTAACTGAGAGGCGGATGGACGTCTGATTACGGTATGCTTTTGCCTATCTATTTGCATTGCATGTACCATTTTGAGTTCAATGAATAAAATGGATTACTTGACAGTGTCATTTTGTTAAAATTCTGAGTGGGAAATATACCTTTTGCAGAACTTTTGGTTGGATGCTTACTAAGAATATATTTTTTGAACTTGTAAGTTTGCAATAGACTCTATTAAGTTTGAAATTGTAGTTAAGCCATGGAACCTTGTGAAACTTTGAAAATCTAGCATATCAATTTGTCATTCATGCTAATTTTATTCATTAAGCCATTTGTCTCATATTAATAGAAACATTTGCCGACCTTGTTGGCTATAATGGTAATTGGAGTTCTTGCTTCCCTTCATTTAAAGGGGAAATAATTATACACTGTTGGGGAATGGGCTGCCAAATAGGCGCATGGGCCTAAAGCCTGCCAGAGCCCATCTTGTGAGCAAGGTCTAGCCTCACAATTGGCTCTTTGAAGCCGATCAACGATCGATTCTGTCAAGCAAACTCAACCGCCATAGGGGACCAAGTCAAAGGCACATTCCGCGAGATCCTCTCAAATCAAAGGGGCTTGGAAGAGAGAAGATGGTAGGGAGATGGGTGGATTATGGGATTGGGGTAAAAAGCAAACCTCTTTCGGAAATTCCTTAGGGAGATTGATGTTTTGAAGACCATGAATTAAGATTTTTTGATCATGACTTCTTGTTCTTTAAGCTTTTTTTATTTTTATTTTTATTTTTTTTTTGTATTCGGGTTGGCAGAATACAAAGGGGTTATTTGGTAAACACCATACCACGCCAAAATACTGTTCATGAGTTGGTGAAAAAAAAAAAAAAATGAGAGTAATGATTGATATAGAAAAGTGAAAAGGTTTTATTTTGTAGTGATTTTTTTTTTTTAAGTAGTTGTAAAAAGTAAATAATGTGATATAAAAAGTGAGAATATTTTGATGTTGATTTAAAAAATAAATAAATAGATGAATGGTATTCGGGGGTAGGAAGGTGTTTAACAAACCCCCTAGACTTCTAACAGAATAGTATTTGGTTAAAGCCAACGTCCCAACAATACTTGTTGATTGTGTGCCTATTGCTCTAATAGCAAGAACCGCCATGAGTAAAAAATAGTTTGAACATGAAGATATGGTAACAACGTGAAATAACTAGTCAAAAGTTTCGAATGTACGATTTTATGATTGCTAAGTTTCGAAGGTATGTTTTCATAATTTTTGACACTTTTTAAAATAATGCCTTGCTTATGAGAGTATGGAGAAGGTAGGAAGATACGATGGAATAGGATAAAGTGAAAAGGTTGTATTCTAGTTGTGCTAAAGACGTTAGAATGAATACATGTCAAACAATATTCTTGTTTAATTATACTTTGAACCAATTGTAAGATAAGAATGGATACTACAATTTTTCTTAAAAGCCACTTACAATGTTGATATAATTGATAAAATGATTAAACTCTTCTCTCTCCTGTAAAGTGTGAAGAGTGAAAATGATTAATCATTTTACAAATTATGGACTCTTAAGTCAATTTTATAAATAATTTATAGTAAAAGCTTGAAATATCCCTAGAAACTTTGACAACATGGATTCCAAAAGGGCACACATCAATGAGTTTAACTTGGTATAGGATAAACCTCACTTCAATTGCAAGAAGCATATAGAGACGAGTTTGCTTCATGTGCTTGAGATTCAAATTCCATGACAAAGCCCTTAAACTTGCGAATAAGAATGACATATTGAACCTGAAGTCCCAATTATTCTCGACGAAAAACATCTATAAATCCCAGTTTTGATTATAACTTACACATCAGATATTGGCTTCCCATTTTTGTGTGACATTGACACCACTCGATCTCTTCCATTTTTGATTCTTTTTTTCCAAACAATAGCATTTTCATCCCAGCCGACAGTTTGTAAGGAAACAAGCAAGTCCACTATCCCAAATCTTGTCGACCGCCTCAATACCGAAGCCGAGAACTTGCTTCCAAGAACGTCAAGGGAACTCTGATATCTTTATCCATTCCCTTTCAGTTTGGTGGCAGGTATGTTTCACCCTTGTACATCACATGGCTAAAGAGGGTCCTACAATTTAACTTGATATAGTATAAACTATAAAGGTCACCTCGATTACAAGAAGCACAAGATTCCGCCACAAGCCTTTAAACTTCAAATCTTATCAAGCATTCCCATATTTTTCTCTAAATTTTAACTAAGTATTTTTTTTTTATTATTATTTTATAAAGGGTTAAATACATTTTACACCGGTGTGGTTTAACTACTTTATTTTTACTCACCTCCACCTAGGTTTCATTTTGTATAGCAGGTGGTACATTGCTTATGGCTATCATTCTAATTTTCATCCATAAATTGGCGGAAATCAATGTCAATATCCTTAAAATTTTGACATGTGTTCTTAAAAATATACAAAATATAATTTAAAAACTAAAATTATTAAAAAAATTTAAAACAAACAATTGAAAAAAAAAAAAAAAAGTGGCTCGAGCCGTCCCTGGCCGGTCTGGGGTTGGTTGAACCACCCCTAAAGGCCATGGGGGTGTTCGGCCACCCCCAGACTGGCCAATCTGGGGTATCTAAGCCACTTTCAAGGCTGTTGGGGGTGGCTCTAGCCACCATCTTTTTAATTTTTAATGTTTTTAATAATTTTAGTTTTTTTTCTTTAAATTTTTTTTAAGGACACGTGTCGAGTTTTTAAGGGTATTGACATGAATTTCTATCAATTTATAAATGAAAGTTAGACGAAATTACAAAGTGGAGATGACTAATTGAATGTAGGAGAGTTTTATCTAAATTTTAGATTGCAATCTATTTTAGCTAACTCAATGCAAATGTTCTGACACCTAATTTAAACCAAAGACCCAATTATTTTGGACAAAAACTAGTTAAATCCCAGGATTTCTTGGGTGGATAATAGCATCCTAAAGACAAACAATTTCTTGTAATATTCAAAACAATAATATGTTGAAATATGCAATGGAAAAAGATTTAAAATTACCTACGTTCATACTTGAGCGAAACAAATAACTTAAGCAACATGAACTATGAATAATTTTTTTTTAATTTTTAGTCAAAGAGGTGTCTTCTAAGCTATGCCCACTAATACCTCATACATGGAATAAACATGTTTCTGTATTCATAGGCTAGCTAGGTCATATACGGACGATCAATTAAAACTTTTTCTTAATTATTCATCTCATTAAGTAATAAAAATTCAGAATAAAATCTATTTCAATTATAATTCCACAAATAATTATAATTTGTGATAAATTACTGAACACCTCCTTTTTTTTTTTCTTTTTTTTTTGACATAGACAGCTTAATTTTTGTATACTTAAATTGTACATGGCATGTGGGCCCAGTTTCTAACATTTCTTAGTCAGCTAAATTATTATTATTAGTGTTATTATTATTACTTTCACCGAGTGCTCAATTTGCTTCCAGAACAATTATCAAGGTAAAAAATACTATCAAATATTGGGTTTGGGTTTTGTTGATGTATGAATATAAGACAATATAGATCAATTATATCCCGATACATTTAATTAAACGGGTCAAACTTCTTAATCTAAACCATCTAATTTCGTGTTAGGTTCATGTCGAGTTTGCGGATTGTTTAAAAAATTGCTAGCCCTAGTGTCAAGTTTGAGTCATATCGAACAATAAGTATAAAACTATATAACTCAACCATAACCCGAATCATTTAATTAATTGTGTTTATAGTTTGTCCATAAAGTTGCCGAAGTAATACGATTGTAATGCATATAAAGTTTTATTGTCTTACAAATAAACATGTTACGTCCTTGAATGTAATTATATAAGATTTTACAAACATGTTTAAAAGTTTGTTCATTCAATGTAAGCCGTTGTCGTCATTTTTATAATTTATTTTAGTCTTTCGTTGGATACAGTTATTCTTATAGAAAAGCTGTCCACAAACTTTGGTGATCTATAGTTAAACCATTATATTATACGAGTAATTTTAAAAGGTTCACTTGTGCCCTACTAAAAATAATATGGCTATTAAAATTACTATTTGATCAAAATTCAATAATGATCAATCACAAGCTCAATTGTGATTTTAATAGCTACATCATTATTAGTAGGACACTAGTAAAACACAAGTAGGCCCCTAAAATTACTCTATATTATACTGTCAACTCTTATGCCAACTATTACAACACATATATGATGTTTCCTTTTTATGTTCTATTAGAGATACCTTTTACCTGCCCTCAATGTACGTATTTATGCAATCTTTGTGTTTATAATTTGTCCCTAGAGTTAGTCTTCACCGTTGTCAATTTTTTAATTTATTTTAGTCTTTGTGTGGATACAACTATTCTTATAGAAAAGCTGTTAACAAACTTTTTGTCCATAATTGAACCGTTATAGTATGCAGTCAACTCATATACCAACTATTATAGTGAGTAATAATCATGTTTTTGACTATTATAAACAATTGAGTAAATAAATTGTTATACAATTGAGATAATATTATAGTGAAAATCAACTTTTCATATTTTTTTTAAAGTACTGATCCAATGATTAATTTTCACTATCACATTATTAAATTGTGTAGTACGTAATAATATACATAACAGTCTACAAAATAATATATTACTCTGACCGACTATATATTATTCGACTTGTCGTACAAAATAGCATAATATAAATCTATATCTATCTACCTCCTGCTTTTGTGTTAGCAACTTAAAAACTAATACTTAAAGTTGTCATCAACAGGGGTGAAATTAGAAATTAAGGAGAAAGAAAATTAAACAATTACCAAGGGAAGGATATATATGTCTAACTCCATCAAGAAGTTGTATGATGAATGGAGCATCCAAGGTTTCGTTTTGTTCAGTCTCTCACTACAGATCATTCTAATTCTGTTTACACCATTTAGAAAACGCACAGGAAATGTGATGGTAATCTCGCTGATTTGGGTAGCTTACTTGCTGGCCGATTGGGCTGCTATCTTTGCATTGGGACTTATTTCCAGGCGTCAAAAATATACTCAAAAATTTGATGATCATGCTGACATTCTGGTGTTTTGGGCTCCCTTTCTTTTGTTACACCTTGGTGGTCCAGATACCGTAACTGCTTTTGCTCTGGAGGATAATGCTCTCTGGCTAAGGCACTTGGTTGGGCTCCTAAGCCAGGTTGTCACTTCTACTATTATCTTTGGCCAATCCCTTCCCAGTAACAAGTTATGGGTCCATACTCTCCTTCTGTTTGTCGCTGGAACCATCAAGTATGGTGAGCGAACATATGCTTTATTTCAAGCAAACCTGAATACATTTCGAAAATCCATGCTTCAAGCGCCTGAACCAGGACTTAACTATGCAGAGTTAATGGAGGAATTTGAAAGAAGAAAATTCTATAACATACCCCAAGCTGGCCGAAGAGTACCCAAGAGCAACTTTATACCACTCGATGTCGATTCTACTGCTGTACAGGTGCGACTTGCTTATCACTTCTTCAAAATGTTCAAGGGTCTCATTGTGGATCACATCTTTAATATCCATGAGCGTCGGGACAGCCGAGATTTTTTCGGTGGGCGAAGCGCAGAAGTTGTTTTGAACGTCGTAGCAGTTGAACTCAACTTCTTGTATACAGTACTCTATACGAAGGCTGTCGTGATACGTTCAATATTTGGATACTTTGCCCGGTTTATATCCAGTTGTGCGGTTGTTGCAGCTCTTTCAACCTTCTATTCAATAGATAAGCATGGTTTTGGCAAGATTGACGTTGAAATTACCTATACCTTGCTCTTTGGTGCCATAGCCTTGGATACAATTGCTCTCTTTATGATGGCTTTCTCTGATTGGACTGTTGCTCTTGCTTCCACCCTGCAGTTGTCGAGGAATAAAAGATGGAGAGTAATAAACATTTACTTTCTCCATCTCAAGAAGATAAACTGGGGGGAAGATATAGAATCAATGAGTTGCTTGGGACGGGCTAGACGAATCCTATTCCGGAGGTGGCATGAATCATTGGATACATACAATTTTATAGATTATAGTCTACAAGAACGTTCAAAAAAGAACCTTACACCCCTCAATTATTTTTTTGGCCGGATATTAATTTATGTCAGTGAAAAATTGGGCCTCAAGGATTTCTATGATCGGATGAAATACGTTTCCAAGAAACCATTAACAAAAAAGCTATGGGTTTTCATCTTTGATGAGCTGAAAAAGTACTCCGATTTCGCACGTAATCCTGAAAATGCGAGGAGGATACGTTCAACCCGAGGATATAGGGTTCTACAAAATATTTCTGGGATTATTGGCATTGAGAGTAGCAAGTTTGAGGATTATATTGCCCACGTTGATTGTGATGAGAGCCTTATGTTATGGCATATTGCTACAGATCTCTGCTATCATACCCATACAATCAATGAGAGTGATGAAGACACTAGTAATCGTCGTGAATTTTGTAAAATCCTTTCGGATTATATGTTATATCTTCTTGTTATGCAGCCCACTATGATGTCTGGTGTAGCAGGTATTGGCCAAAGAACATTCCGCGATACCCTTGCCGATGCCAAAAGATTCTTCAACGAAAAGGTCGACCTAGGACAAGAACAAGATCAAGAACATAAACAGGCTTGTACTAGAATCCTTGAAGTAAATACTGTTGTGAAACCTGCTAAGGTGAAGGGAAACAGAAGCAAATCTGTGTTGTTTGATGCATGTATTCTTGCTAAAGAGCTAGGAAAGTTGGAGGGGCAGAAGAGATGGAAGATAATGAGTGAAGTGTGGGTGGAATTGTTGTCTTATGCTGCAAGCCATTGCAAGGCCAATGCTCATGTTGCTCAACTAAGCAAAGGAGGAGAGCTTATCACATTTGTCTGGTTATTAATGGCTCATCTTGGCATAGGGGATCACTTCCAATATTTTGGTTTTGAAAGAGCAGAAATTTCGTCTGAATAAACTGGTCAATCCAATGGCTTTTTATTTAAAAATAAAAAATAAAAAGGAGCATGGGCAGAAGATTTTTTCTGTATCTTTATATCCTTCCTGTAGGGGATGGATCGAGTTGTTTTGCAATTGATGCAGGCAGGAAAAAATCGACATAGCTTTTATTTTAATTATACTTGTATTTTTAATTTTCCTTTTTAATAAGGATTGGTTTTTCCATTTTCCATTAGGATTTTGTTTTTCCTTTTCTATTCTGATTAGGTTTTTCTTTTCTAATTAGGTGTGGTTTTCCTTTTTCTTGTTAAATTAGAAGGTGCCTAGCCTATATAAATGCAACTAGTCTTTGTTATTTTTCAATTTAGTTTGAACTATCAATTAAATTTAAGTCTTTCAGAATTAATTATATGTTTGCTTATTTGGTTCAATTAGGGTCATTCTATTTCCTATTTGTTATTTTCTATCTTCTTGAATTTCCTTTTTAATCTTCAAATATTCTTAGTTTATGATGCTATTATACGTCTCTAGAACAATTTTAATTCTGCCCAGCGTTAGTAATGTATATAAAAACACTAGTATACCTCGGCTTCGCAGCTAAGTTTAACTAAAAGCTAATGCTTCTCAACACCATCGTGAATTTATTGGCTGCAACTTTTAGTGGTTCGCCTGAAATTTTGTTTATGTATAGCAACTTGGCAAGTTATCAAACAATGAAACCCGAACGAACAAAGTGTTGAATTGAATCGCACCAGTCTCTATTGGGGGTTATTACACGTTATACATATATCCACACTATTTCAACCTCTTTTGCTTGATAATTTTGTGGCATTGTGTTAGTCTAAAAAGTTTTCTATATTTTCAGCTAATCTATCTACCGAGGGCTATTCAACTCTCCTTTCAGAACATCCCTCAGGGGTATATTTTGGTTGGGCTTGAGTATCAAATAGAGTCGTTTAAAAAATGATCATGATCATTGGCTGGAACCCATATTTTAACAACCCAGAAAAGACTATAGTGAGTGTAACGAGACACAAATTGTAGCCTCTGAATTTCTTTCTTCCTTTTTTTCTTTTTCCTGGTTAACTCTAATTTATAATGCAAGAGCCATGGTTGCTTCATGACTTTGCTGAAGATTTCTGTGGGGAGGATTTGCGTCTTGTTGTGGTTGGTTATATACGACCTGAGGTGCTATTATAATATTATATACAATTACTCTTTTGCAATTTTTTGTCCCATTGCTAGTCGGTTTGGCTTTGCGATTTCAAAAGGTCAAAAGTGTGATTTTAAACAAGCTCGCGAAAAATGTATAGCTATGCGTTTTCAAGTCAAGGAAGGGGTGTGTTTTTAAAAAAAATACATGATTTTAAAATACTAAACTGTAATTTTACCAAACATTTAACTGTGTTTTTAAATTACACATTTTGAAGTTATTTTTTGAATCATATTTTTTAGTCACTCGATTTAAAATTACAAATCCAAACGACCCGTAATCTTGTGCTTCTTCCACTCTTATGTTGAACCAACTGTTGAACGTCGGTGTGAAATGTAATAAGCAAACTTTCCATCCCTCGAAAGCCTCCATTTGAATGAGATTCTGTGCAGTCCCATGAACACGTACAAATGGGTCTGATGTTGAATGTGGGAAGGCAAAAATCATTCAATATTGTTTATTATGATTCATTTATAAGAAGCAATGAA
>NC_081542.1:44535435-44537440 GCF_901000735.1 Corylus avellana | reverse complement strand
TTTTGTGCATTTTCTTTATTTTTCTTGTATTTTATATTTGTCCTGTATTTTGTGGTCCTAGCCTGTTGGGTTGAGAATGCGAATGAGTTTCGGCAGGAGGATGTTGCTATCTATGTATTGGATTGAGTCTATCTAAAGAGACATGTTGTTACAACTGAAAATTAATCATGGGTTAATGGATTTTAATGTTATAGATAGGTCTTGAATATCAGATTGTTATGTATGTATCTATGACTTATAACTTTATACCTTCGGCTATAATTTTTTCAAAATTTTTGCTATGTGATATAATAGCTTTATGCTCGTAATCTTTCGTCAATTAATGAGATTGAAATGATTTTCCTTTAAAATTAAAATAAAAAAGATAACGATTCTTGCCTTTAAGAAATAAATTGATTAATTTTAAAGTCTAAAGAAATATTTGATGAAAGGTCATACGTCAAGAACCGCAATAACATGTTTTCCGACCCACACCTGAGTGGAAGCCGCCGCCCATCCGGCTCCGCACTTGGTACAATTAAAAAAAAAAAAAAAAAAAAAGAGTTCGTCAATGTGGATCAATTTAGATTCATTGGGCTTGAGTTTATCTTCAGGTGAGTGAAGAAAGGCCCAACTTTTCTAAACTTTTTCAAGCTTGGGCCTACCATATTCTTTCTTTTCTTCTTTTTACTTTCAAAAAGTTTTGCCATAACCGTAAATGTAATATATTAAATAAAGTTATTTTTCTCAGTTGAAAGGTACCGGGAGCAAATCTTAATGAGAAATGATAGAGGTCAATAATTTTTTTTTATTTGACCAATCTTATCTTATAAATTATTTATTAAATTTGTGAATTTATGTGGATCCTACATAAGTTAATGGTAGACTCCATACATTTAATGGTTAATCTATTAAATTTATAAGAGAATTTTGGCCAAATATGAGAAACTTATTGACCCATTTCATTTCTCAAACTTAATTCATGGAATTTGCATACGATAAATGCTTGATGTCAATATTTCACCGATATTTTTCTCATATCATCTTACAAACTAATCATTAGATTTGTGGACTTATTTGGACTTCACATAAGTCAATTATAGACTCTACAAATCTAATAATTAATCCATTAAATTTTTAAAAGAATATAAGCAAATTATTGACACTAATCATTTCTCTTTATGTCAGGTCTAATTGAGTGTTCGTTATTACATGCAATATGAGTAGTCTTTTTTTTTAAAAAAATTAATCAAATAAGGGAAAGTGGGTTACATGAGATCGAACAACGACAAAGGGGTGGACACCCCTACAACAAACCCAAATGATAAAAGACAGTACATAATTAGAGATAGTAACAAAGTATAGGCAATGGTTTCATTCATGATACAGATGAACCATAAACAAGCCGAACCTTTCAAAAGGTCGCACAAGGCGGTTAACAAACGGCAAAATAACTCAGTTAAGAGTTCCAAGCGGTGAAGACAACTACCAGGTAGTTGCAGGGAATGTACTGTAGAAAACTGATTAGGAGTCGTGGAAGGACGAACATCGGCAACAAAAGTTTCCTCCACAAGATCAAACCACTCAGATCAATGAAACAATAACCCACAAGAAACAGAAAATAAAGCGAAACACAAAAGAAATAGAAAATACAGGAAACCATCAAAAGAACTACAACAAAAATACAACCACTCAGAGGAGAGGCGAATGTAGGGTTATGGTGAGTGTACACCACGCGCCGGCGCGTGGGTGGCTGATTTAAGAGCAGCTAATGGCGACAAAAAGCTAGGGAGCCATGGAAGGAGGTGGGGGGCGCGTTTGATGGCGAGATGAAACATGGTAAGTATGAAACTTACCTAATTGAAAAGTCAAACGTGTAAAACTCACCTATTTATTCTATGATATTTCATGTAATACGATCAATTAGTACACCCGATCCCATCCTTGTGCTTAAATCCCAAGTAGTTAGGAGTTAGTAAATTGGACCAAGTCTTTGTTACTATTTTCCCTTTCTACTTTTTTCTTT
>NC_081542.1:44524158-44535335 GCF_901000735.1 Corylus avellana | reverse complement strand
TAAACTGTTCGGAAATATCCATAAATAATTACAATAATATTATGTTGCTGTAATAAAAGAAAAAGAAAAAGAAAAAACTTAAAACAGTTCCACATTCTAAATGGATGGTCAGAATTTGCGAAAGATGGAAAAATTGGATAAAGTTTGGATTACAAAACAGCTCTGGAAAAGAAGGGTAAAGGAAGAAGAGAAGGAAAATTTTGAAGCAAGAAGACGATGCAAAATAGTATCTTAGCAATTTATCCATTACTAAATATCTGGAAAACATTATATGAGCACAGATGGGTACATTAGACATATGTCAAGCAAGAGGGCGAGGGAGATCAATGAACAATGTAACATAAGAGAACACCTAAACTATAACAGGCCATGTTCTGTTCACTAAAGGTTTCCATATAGTATATGGATCCAGCAGTTAGAAATAGTACAAGAACCCCTCATCAATAGCACAATCTCCTAAGATGAGGTAACTTCTTCTTTCTTCTGCAAGCAGTAAAATAAAGGATGAATTATTGAACTGAAGTTAGTGCATGTAAGCACATGCATGTAGATACTTCAATCTAAGCAAGGAAACCTATATTTACTGCTATATAAGCCTTCCACTAGACTGACTAAGGTTAAAAAATTTCTGAACTTAACAGTCATACAACGCTAATTAAGGGCATGACCAACACAAATTAGTGAAATACTATCAATCAAATGCAACTAGTGATATATTGGCAATAACACCAAGGCAAAAAACAGGCCAGTGTCAAAATATTGGCACCACAAACAGCAAACAAAAAATCATAAAAATATGGTCAATATTTAAGATTTATAGGAAAAGCCAAATACACCCGTACCCAAAGGACATTTTTCCTTGCACACTTCATGCATTCAATCCCTCCAGGATCCAACAACGTAAATGCATGACTTGAAACAATACATCCGCAATGAACTTGCTGCAAAGGAAGATTAACTATTAGAATGTTTATATTTGAAATTCCAAAACTTTTGTTTAAAGAATGCAAGTTACCAATTAGATATCTACCAAACCACAAAAGAATATTAATAAACCAGCAAAATTCTCGGCTCACCTTCCCACAAGTCTCACAACACCTCCAACCAGTAGCATTCAAGTGGAAAGTCTCACAGAATCTTCCTTCCTCATAAACAGAACTAGAGTCACATACAACTAAAGTCAAATTATATATAACTTAAGAATTTGAATAAAGATATCACAAACACAGATTAAGAGTTCTTGATATTACTGGATAAGATACATCACAAAACATAAGATTGACTAAGGGCTTCTTTCAAATTAAATTCAACATAATTCTCCATTCAAAAATCTACCAACAGAGAACAACCATTCAAAAGCTGATACATTATTTAATAAAAGAAATGTTCTTCTCCACAGTCAACAAGGTAGTTCCATACTTAATTGGAAACTACAGAATTTTCATGGTGTCTTTTGTTTTCTGTTCTCAAAACAAAACATTAACAAACAACCCAAAACAAAAAACACTCCTAAAAACACAAAAACAGTTTTCACCTTTATGCCATATTAGAACACTTTTTCAAACCAAAAATACAAAACACCCTCCAAAACACATTGATAAACATACCCTTTATTTTGCAGGCCACATAATTGTCTTAAGAGCTAATTTTTGTTGTGACCAAACATATAAATGGAAGCCCATTCAACTGAGTTAATCCATCCCTAGGAAATAAACATAGAGAGACAGAAAAAGCAGGCATGCTAAGTTAATAAGGAAACATAAAAGCAGAGAAAATTGGCATATCTCATTCTGGCAGAACTGAGAGATTTGCTGAGTAAATAGATGCATCAATTGTAATAATTCACCAAAAATTCTTAACTAACCCAGGGAAATTTTATTTTGTGAGAGAAACAGCATAACCTAATAGAAATCAAAGAAATTATGATTCAAAATCAGTCTGTAGAATGAATTAGAAAATAATCAAATGCAGCATGAAAGCAAAATGAAAAAACTGGGGCAGAAACACATGGATGTACAAGATCAATTATTCTGCAGACACTATACACTCCCCACATCAAAGAAATCAGTGGTGAGAGTGGAAGGAATTGAAGCTCTTCTTCACTCGGAAATAGAAGGAAAAGCTTGAAGAGGGAAGAAGAAGAAAAGCACCTCTTCCAACCCCAAGTCATCCCATAGCCTGTGCGAAATAAAACTGACTACCTAGTAGGCCAATCTTTGACATACAAAATATCCAACCAAGGTCTTTTTCCAACTGGGGCAATCTTCAGCAGTAATGCCATTACAAATAACTTTCTAACCCTTAGCAATAGCTCTAAAAACTCCCCCATGTTTACTTCCATTACCTTCGTCTCAACTAGCCCCATAAGAGCTAGATTGAGCTCTAGAATCAATTTCCTAACAAATCTTTTCCTCATTGGATCATTGAGACCCCTTATAGGTGAGGGTCAGAAAAACCAGGGTCACACGGGTGCAGAGGAAAAGGATTTAACGGGCAGAAAGGAGAAGGGAAGTTCGGAAAAGCCTAGCAAACGGGACTATCAACCCCTACGAAAAATTCACCCATATTTTGAAGAGAAAAGCTCCTAGCCAAGTGTGAGATAGCTGTTCTGCTAGGCTTCCCCACCATCTCGATGGGTTCCCCAACCGCTGCTTGGAGTGGGGTAGCATAGGTCGTTTCCAGTAGCTGTCCCCGCTTTTAGAACCATACAGGAAACAAGCTATTAGAAAGGAAAGGGAAAGGCCTCATCCTGCCTCTCGTCTGGAATCAAAGGATGGAAGAGTAAAGAGGCTTATACGATTCATTTGTTCTCTCCTTAGTAAACAAAGGCTGAAAAGCTGGGATCGGACCAGCCTTTACCCCTGAGTCCAGTCCTTGTCCTTTAACTGCTAATAGTTAATCAAGGAGTTATATTTTCAGGCAAAAAACAACATTCCTTACTAGCATGCTCGTGTAAACTTTGAGGTTAAGCTCCTTAAAGAACTTCCAGTAACCTAAGGACTAAACTGCCTGTGCCATAATCCCATAGAGTTAAGGAAACAGCCTACTGGACAAGAGATTATCACTTAGCCAGGGGGAGAAAGCCCAAACCACCATACCACTAATGGTCAGATATAATACATTCTAATCTTCTAACCTGAAGGAAGCCATGGAAGCCGTTACGCTCCTCCCTAAACAGGCCATCAGCATTCTCCCCTTCCCCCACCCCCAAAAGCAGAAAAGAAGAACACATTTCTTACTAAGACAATATCCTGACAGTGGAAAAGATCAGAGGACTGATTACAAGCACAATGAGCTGGCAAGGACTGGGTTTTTGTCATCTCCAAACAATGGAGAAACTATGAGAATGACAAGAAGCAGAGGACTAACTAGGCCCTAATAAAAAGTTGTTACTCAACAACTGAGGTAGATGATAAGCAGAGTCTGTCATATGATTTAAAGATAAAAATGTCTTCCAACAAAAAAAAAGGGAAGACATTATTCAAGATTGGACTCATGAAAACCTCTCAAGGATTAAGACACAGAACCTCTAGAACTTCGAAAATCTTTACATTGACCTTCCAAATAAAACACAAAATGCAAAATCCCCCAAGCAACCAAAAACAGAGTGAAAAGCAAATGCCAAATTGACGAGCAGAAGGACAATGGTTAAGAGCGGATGAATGATCATCGGATAATTGGATTCAAACATAGTGCACTGATTTGCATCCCCTAGTTTATGCTCATCAAGTAATGAATAAATATGACAATATTTCAAGCAGTACACCAAACAAGAGGAAAATTCTACTTTTTGAGAGAGCTCCAGAACCAGCCCGAACCCTCAAGCTGCAGAACTTTAGAGTCGCACTTGCATTAATTAACCTCTAAAAACCCGACTTACAATTAGGCAACAGCAAGCAAAGCAGACAGACACCTACTAATTGCAATTTAACAAAAAAGGGAAATCTGCAGTGAAGGGTCCAATTCTTTTTTCACTCAAAACATGTACAGAGAGAAATTCACAAGACACCTACACTCACAGAGAGAAGTTCTTGACGAAACGAAGTTATAGACATAATGATTATTTACGAAATCAATAAATATCACATTAAAAAGTCCACCAAATTAAAAGCCCCTGAAAAACTCCAAAAAAATCATTTCAGGAACTATTCCCCGTAAAGACAAACAGTCTTACGTAAAAAACACTCGCCCAAAATGAAGTTTCCTATTATTCAAGTCCCTTTCCAGTGAGCACAGAAGTAAATGAAAAATTCGATTATTCAGCTTCCTCAACCAAACTTCACACCAGCAAACACATAAACCCCGACCCAATTTTCCAAATTAGCTTTCTATCAAGCCCAATCTCGAGTGCAACAAATCCATAACCACATCCAAATTCAGCAAAAATCCCCAAAAGCACTCCACTAGAACTTCAAACACCACGCACCAAACTCGAACTCGAACTAATCCACCACTGCTCCAAAACCTCAAAACCACGCGAAATGAAACCTCAAAATCAAAAAAGAAAAAGAAAAAAACAAAGCAATAAAATGAGCAAAAGCCACTGTACCAGTCAACTACCAGTAAACAGGAAAAACAAACAGACAAAAGTTCGCTTACACGCATCGATCGCAGAGCTCGGCGTAGTCGCCGGTCCGGAGCCTCCAGCCCTTCCTGGGCCGCTCCGATTTCAGCTCCTTGCACTCCGAATTGTAGCACAGCTTGGACGACGACGAAGCAGACGACATCGAAAATACAAGCCCAGAGCCAGAGAGCAAGAAATGCTACACAAACCCTAGAAATTCAAAGCCCCATCGAACACCATAGCCAGAGAAAGTCCAAATATCGAAATGGTATATTTGCGGCCTGATCTGTAATTCACATGAGAGAGAGAGAGAGAAAGAGAGAGAGAGGGGGGTTTTAGAGAGAGAGAGAGAGAGAGAGAATGGTTATTTATGAAGCGTGAGAAAGTAAAATGTATTGCTATATATATAAGAGGCTTTAAAAGCACGTCGAATCGTTGGCTTTTCTGTGTTTTGTTTTCCAATTTTTTCCGAGCGTCGTCGTTTCTCGGTTTCCTGTTAGACTTTCTCTCCGTTTCTCGTTTCTCGTTTCATTTCAAAATTCCCCAAGTAAAGACGAGGAGCTGGGCCCACCCGTGCAATAATATGTTTGGATTAATTGGGCAAAATCCCAATAATGGTTTAATACGTGTTTGACGCAAATTTCCCTACGTAAAAAAACTCCTCCACTCAATTTAATTATAATTAATATTTATTAATTTTATCATATTTTTAAATATCATGAATTCAAAAAAATTTTAAAACTCACGTGACAGTGACAAGGGTTTTTAACTTAAAAAAATATAATTTTTTTTCTTATCTGTTACTCAGGATCTATCACGTCAGTTTAAAATTTTTTTTAGATTTATTTGTTTCGCTCCTTATTGCTTCCCTAAACAAATAACATTTTAATAGATTAAATAAGGAAAAAAAAATTGACCAGGCCAATTTAAAATAAAATTTTGTTAAAAAATTATATGCTCAGATGAATGGAGACGAAGTGTCAGATATTTTATCATAAAACAAATAATGTTAGAAAATAGGGACGTATTGTGATGGTGAATTTACAATAATAACCCACGAGAAAAAAGGGGTCAATGTTAGGTAATTGTGTAAGACTCGAGGGTAGGGCAGGGGAATATGGCTGTATGTAAAGTAAGCGAAATGTCATGCATGGCCTGGTCCCGCCCCCCCGCGAGGGTCATCATCATGCAATGCAATCACGTAACGCTTACTTCTGCAGGGTTTTTCCAAATACACGCGCTTTTGTGGGGGCTTTGACAAGTGCTTTTCTGTTCAGACAAAGCTTCTTTCATTTTCTGGTTTGGTTTAGAAAAGAGTAAAGCTAAACTACCCATAAATAATTAACTAACCTAAGAGACATTGGTCTATGGCCTCCTTTATTATTTACCTCATATTTTAATTAAATATTTTACGTATTTTATTATTATACTATATCACAGTCCTATAAATATTACTGAGTCCTCAAGGTGTAGCTCAATCGGATGTGAACCACGTCTCATGAAGCGGAGGTCACTAGCTCGAATCCCCCCTTCTCCTTCTTTTGTGTGAACATGTCAAAAAATAAAAAATAAATAAATACTACTGATTTTGAAATAAGTAGTTTCATTCACGTAAAAGGTTACCTGAATCCTACATGTTTGGCCGAGCATTCCAAGAGTTTGAGCCTCACTTATGCGGGCTTTTAGCTCTTACATGAGACTGCCCTTTCGTCGTTGTACGGGATCCAAATCCACAATTACAGCCATATGCATGCTTGGGTGGGCCCATTTGTGGGGCATGTGAATAATCAAACGGTTAAGAATGAGTTGATGATGGGTTTGTTATGTTAAGGTACGTCTATATATATAGTGTGTGTATGTGGATTTGCATGCTTCCTTTATAACAGAAGTAGTCGGCTCTAGGCTATGGTTGCAGTGGGAAAAGATGACGCAGCATCTTCTTTAAGCTTTTTGTGGGGTTCAAGAACAGTCATCTCATCTGAGCAGTGGAAGATCGTAGACGTTGTTTTCTGCACTGTATATGCAGTATTCACAAATGACAAACCCACTCCTGTTTAATCTACTTCTCTTTAAGAAAACAAGGGGCCCCATAATTTACTGCACGAGATCGTTCTCAGACTTCTCACAGTAACCTTCCGTGACATATATATATATATGTATATATATATATGTAGAATCACAGTCCAAAATTACTCCCTTCATTCACAGGTCTGGTAAATCAGTTGCGTATAATTTTCATTATGTTCGGTTCTCATGGGGAGAGAAAGAGAAGGACACCATGTTTTTATTAAGTAGGCTATTATATAATTGTCATACAATTAAGATGACGTGACATTAAAAATTAATTTTTGTTATTATCGTACACAACAATAATAAATAATATAAAATCGAAAATATAGAAATCTCATTATGAGAGTCAAGATACAAATTTACGTGATTTTATAAGGTGGCTACGTCTACAGGAAATCGAAAATATAAAAATCTCATTATGAGAGTCAAGATACAAATTTACGTGATTTTATAAGGTGTTTACGTCTACAGGAGAGTACAGCTATATTTTACATATTAATGATTCAAGATTACAACATAACATATCGATAGGAAAATCCTAATTGTACCGAAGTATTTCGTTCTATTTACTCTGCTCCGTCTACTCGGTCAACCACTAATATTTCAGTATTACTTTCTCTTCTTTGAAGAATATGAGCCACTATAGTTCCAATCATCTTTGAATTAATAAAGACTTGTGAAAAAAGAAAAATCCCGTTGATTTTTATTGTTATATCGTTATAAGATTTGGTTTATATATGAAATGTTGGTCGTTGCTTGATGTGATCCATGCAAGTAGGTAGGTGTGAACAAATCTTGGAAAACTATGGAGCATGCAAGGGAGAGAGAGTCAATGCAAAGACAAAAAGGAGACAAACACCGATATAATTAGATAATGTTTGTCTATGATGTGGTAAAAACTAAATGGATGAGTCATGAAGCTAGCTAGCATTGATTGAGTCGGACGTACAACACAATTAACTATGTTGTATTCCTTGTTGTTTCGTTCCTAGGAGAATGCTAACAAGTTTACACTATTATAGTGAGCATGGGCGGACAGCCACATGGATATATATCATGATTTCCTTATTAATTATTATTATTATTATAACGTAAGAAAACTTTACTCAAATTAATTGTACATCGCAAACGCATACTGTATAACAATTATCACCGTCAATCAAACTCCTACAGGTAACTAACCCCACCTGCCAAAACTAGTTACCAGGTAACCTAAGAGTTTTCACCCCTGACGGACTAAGCAGTTTATCCTCATGTCCAGAGGCAAAATTATTGCTACTTGCCAAAATTAATGAGGTAGAAGGAACACAAAAATGCATTTTATATATGGAAAATACTAAGTATTTTTCTAGTGTTTTCTTGATATCCTCTCAAATGTGATGTAACTTTCAAAATCACCAATAGATTAAAAGTTAATAATGATAATTTTAAATTCAATGATAATTTTAAAAATAATATCACTGTTAGAAAAACACTAAATAAAAAGGCTTTATCAAAAAAAAAAACACTAAAAAAAGGCTTAGCATTTTCTTTTATATATGATGTTAAATATCTTGTTTTAACATTATTACTTTTTAATGGTATTGTACAAAAGGCTATAGGCTATAGCTTATTTATCGTGCAGATTATCCGGAAAAAGCAGAAACAAAAAGGTAGTCCTGAGAACTTTAGATGGGCATAGATAGGGTAGGCAGCATCAACACCCCAAATATCAATACTCTCTATGGGCCTACATTTCAACATTTAGACTTTAGATGTAACCTTGGGAAGCAAAAGTAAAGGGAGGCCATGCCCCCCCCCTCAACGATCTCCTTTCCGTAGTTGTTGCACTGCCTTGGCGGGCCCGGGAAGAGTCGCCTTTATCCGTGTCTTTTGTTTTATGCTTCGGTTACCGCTTTATGCAGCATTTACATGAAGAATTGAATCATTTTTTTTAAAAAAAAAAAAAATTTCTACTAGTTATTTATACGTTAGAACTTTTACTCGATTTTACAAATTTCTTTTAAACTTCAAAATCTTTTAATTTAGTTATTTGAACTCTTAATTTGAACTCATCTGTTAAATTTAGCCGTTAGAAATACAAAAAAAAGACAAAAATATCTCTGATTTTTATTTTTTTTTAAATAAAAAAAGTTTTAAAATTAAGGGTAAAGTTAAAACTTTATAAAAAAATTAGGGTTATAAATGTCATTTAACATTTAAAATATGACCGATGGGTCCAAATTGATTGCAATTAAAAGAGACTAAATTAAGAGATTTTGAAATCTGAAAAAGGTTTGTCAAATCGGATAAAAATTCAGGGGTCTTCAGTGAAATTAATTACCCCTTATTTATATGTTTTGCATTGTAATTTTTGTTTTTGGATTGTCAATCCAAATCTTTTTTGGTGTTTTAATTCATGTGACGTTTTCTTATTTACTTTAAAAAAAAAAAAAAAAAAAAAAATACCCCAAAATGATCAGTAGTTTCCATGGGCCTACATGTGAACATATATGTAGACTCTAGAGGTTAACCGAATAACCTTGGGAAGTAACAAGTAAAGGGAGGCCATGCCCTGCGGCTGAAATGACGTGGGTCTACTCTACCACAAATGTTTCGCATGAGGAACGGCCCGTAAATCTTGCCGTTCTGTTACGCTGTCTGTAGCGTGGACTGGGGTCCCAACGGCCAACGCACGCCATCCAAATTCTAAACCCCCGAGAAGAAATAAATACTTTTACTACACGTGACGCGACTTTAGAAATATATATATATATATATATATATATATAGATTAAGACAGATTTTTTTTTTTTTTTTTTTAATTTCGTCTATAAAAATAATATGTGTTATTTGAACATGTGAGATATACATTTTTTTTTAATAACAGAGATAAAATTAAAAGAAATTTTATTAAAAAGTCACGTGTATCTCAAATGTTATTAAAAAAATAGACATATATCACGTTTATAGATTAAATTAAAAAAAATTATTTCAACTTAGTTTGAATGAAAACTTTATCCAATTAAATTATGTGTACAATACAATAATAGAGGAACATAATTAAGATGTCGGCGAACAATGATACGCGATATTTAGTTTACTTCTATGCTTCTTTGGAAGGCACGTTCTGCACGTGCTTTTTGTTCTCTCCTTATTGGGACAGCACAATAAAACTAAAAAAAAAAGTTCCTGCTTCATGTGCATTACGGCTCCAAAGTATAATAGATTCGAATTCAATGTGGGGGCAATGGGGCATGTCTGCATACGTCTGGTTCTATGCAAAATCCACACCCATGATGAGGATGTCCGAAAGGCTAGGATCCACGTGCTTTGAATAGTTTAGAATGTGAGTCTTGCAACTCTCGTCTCTTTGTTTGAATTTCAATAAAATTCGGTATTCCAATAGTAAGGGTTATTCCGATCCTCACGTATTAACAAACAGGTAAACCTTTCACATTAATTCGTTTGTTTTTTTTGTTTTCAAAAAGATTAGTCAATTTGAAACTTTTCTAGAGGCATTAGTCATATATGATGGCATGTAGCAACACGTACAATGGTCCCTCCTAGCTTGGACTTGCATCCGCCATGTTATTTATCATTCAATTCACAATGTCGACAGAGGAAGAATATTATATATGTATGACCTCCACTGTGGTCCAGCTGGCTGCTACGTACGCTTCACGCGGTTGGGAATTTTCTACAATGAATGCCATCACACGAGTGTATATATATATATATATATATATATATATATATATATATAGTGCGTGTGAAAGCAATAAGGTGTTTCATGAATGCCCGACAGGCGACGACCCTCTGTTCATAAATGCAGACTGGTTTCCTAAGTGCAATGTAATAAACGAGTGATTAAGACAAGAAACTACTATGCATGCATGAAATCATGGTCTAGTTTTTCCTTCTTGATTGCCTGTCCTTTAAGGAATTATTAGGGTTGTTTTTTTTTTTTTTCCTAAGCAATATAGAGGATAGGGATAGAAGGGAAAAAGGCAAACCTAATTTTTAAGCCCATATATATATAAGTAATTTAATAAAAAAAATTCAAAACCAGTGGCCATAACCCTTCTGCGCAAGCCCCTTGGTTCGGTCTAGCAGCCGGCAAATGCCTTACTCCAGCTAGTAGAGAAGGCTACTAACTTTAAATGGTAGATGTCATGACTTGTTTGTGTGATCTTTTATGAATTAGTAATTATATTCTTAACACTCATTTCACACTATTAATGTAACATGTTTTAAGTAGCTAATACTTTTTTTTAAGCGCCTAATAGAAAAAATCACTTAAAACACGTCACATTTTTCGTATGAAGAGTAAGATTACTCTCTACGTGTCATTGCTCATTAAAAAAAAAAAAAAAAAAGAGAATCCGGACTCAAAAGCAAAAGCAGTTGAAGAGGGAATCAAAATGGGCAGTTTTCACATGAAAGTAAGCTTTTGCGTGAAGTCAAAGTGCCACCACAAAATAGAGCACTTCAACAAGAATCATACGTTATTTGGAATCATGATGGCTTCCTTAAGGTTGCCCCTTGACTAGCTTATAGTTGG
>NC_081542.1:44515070-44524058 GCF_901000735.1 Corylus avellana | reverse complement strand
TGAAAATGCGAGGAGGATACGTTCAACCCGAGGATATAGGGTTCTACAAAATATTTCTGGGATTATTGGCATTGAGAGTAGCAAGTTTGAGGATTATATTGCCCACGTTGATTGTGATGAGAGCCTTATGTTATGGCATATTGCTACAGATCTCTGCTATCATACCCATACAATCAATGAGAGTGATGAAGACACTAGTAATCGTCGTGAATTTTGTAAAATCCTTTCGGATTATATGTTATATCTTCTTGTTATGCAGCCCACTATGATGTCTGGTGTAGCAGGTATTGGCCAAAGAACATTCCGCGATACCCTTGCCGATGCCAAAAGATTCTTCAACGAAAAGGTCGACCTAGGACAAGAACAAGATCAAGAACATAAACAGGCTTGTACTAGAATCCTTGAAGTAAATACTGTTGTGAAACCTGCTAAGGTGAAGGGAAACAGAAGCAAATCTGTGTTGTTTGATGCATGTATTCTTGCTAAAGAGCTAGGAAAGTTGGAGGGGCAGAAGAGATGGAAGATAATGAGTGAAGTGTGGGTGGAATTGTTGTCTTATGCTGCAAGCCATTGCAAGGCCAATGCTCATGTTGCTCAACTAAGCAAAGGAGGAGAGCTTATCACATTTGTCTGGTTATTAATGGCTCATCTTGGCATAGGGGATCACTTCCAATATTTTGGTTTTGAAAGAGCAGAAATTTCGTCTGAATAAACTGGTCAATCCAATGGCTTTTTATTTAAAAATAAAAAATAAAAAGGAGCATGGGCAGAAGATTTTTTCTGTATCTTTATATCCTTCCTGTAGGGGATGGATCGAATTGTTTTGCAATTGATGCAGGCAGGAAAAAATCGACATAGCTTTTATTTTAATTATACTTGTATTTTTAATTTTCCTTTTTAATAAGGATTGGTTTTTCCATTTTCCATTAGGATTTTGTTTTTCCTTTTCTATTCTGATTAGGTTTTTCTTTTCTAATTAGGTGTGGTTTTCCTTTTTCTTGTTAAATTAGAAGGTGCCTAGCCTATATAAATGCAACTAGTCTTTGTTATTTTTCAATTTAGTTTGAACTATCAATTAAATTTAAGTCTTTCAGAATTAATTATATGTTTGCTTATTTGGTTCAATTAGGGTCATTCTATTTCCTATTTGTTATTTTCTATCTTCTTGAATTTCCTTTTTAATCTTCAAATATTCTTAGTTTATGATGCTATTATACGTCTCTAAAACAATTTTAATTCTGCCCAGCGTTAGTAATGTATATAAAAACACTAGTATACCTCGGCTTCGCAGCTAAGTTTAACTAAAAGCTAATGCTTCTCAACACCATCGTGAATTTATTGGCTGCAACTTTTAGTGGTTCGCCTGAAATTTTGTTTATGTATAGCAACTTGGCAAGTTATCAACAATGAAACCCGAACGAACAAAGTGTTGAATTGAATCGCACCAGTCTCTATTGGGGGTTATTACACGTTATACATATATCCACACTATTTCAACCTCTTTTGCTTGATAATTTTGTGGCATTGTGTTTAGTCTAAAAAGTTTTCTATATTTTCAGCTAATCTATCCACCGAGGGCTATTCAACTCTCCTTTCAAAACATCCCTCAGGGGTATATTTTGGTTGGGCTTGAGTATCAAATAGAGTCGTTTAAAAAATGATCATGATCATTGGCTGGAACCCATATTTTAACAACCCAGAAAAGACTATAGTGAGTGTAACGAGACACAAATTGTAGCCTCTGAATTTCTTTCTTCCTTTTTTTCTTTTTCCTGGTTAACTCTAATTTATAATGCAAGAGCCATGGTTGTTTCATGACTTTGCTGAAGATTTCTGTGGGGAGGATTTGCGTCTTGTTGTGGTTGGTTACATACGACCTGAGGTGCTATTGTAATATTATATACAATTACTCTTTTGCAATTTTTTGTCCCATTGCTAGTCGGTTTGGCTTTGCAATTTCAAAAGGTCGAAAGTGTGGTTTTAAACAAGCTCACGAAAAATGTATAGCTATGCGTTTTCAAGTCAAGGAAGGGGTGTGTTTTTTAAAAAAATACATGATTTTAAAATACTAAACTGTAATTTTACCAAACATTTAACTGTGTTTTTAAATTACACATTTTGAAGTTATTTTTTGAATCATATTTTTTAGTCACTCGATTTAAAATTACAAATCCAAACGACCCATAATCTTGTGCTTCTTCTGTAAGAAATTCCATTTAAAGTATGTCCCTTTATGTCACATATATTATTGTAATTATAAAATTACGGTGTTCAATAATTTATTTCAATTAAAGCTTATCGTGTAAATCAAATATTCTAAATTAAATTACTGATTTAATTCTTGTGGAACAAGTATTTGATTCCAATCAAATATTCTGAATTAAATTACTGATTTAATTCTTGTGGAACAAGTATTTGATTTCAATCAAATATTCTGAATTAAAGCACTGATTTAATTCTTGTGGAACAAGTATTTGATTTCATTAAAGATTTTATTTTTGTGGAATCAATTAGCTGTATTGATTTGATTTTTATTCCTTGATGTGAGGAATAATTAAGGTAACAGCTCTAATTGAGGGTCCCCTGACCTACCTATAAATAAGACATGTGTATTCCATCAATTGTCACTCACTGGTAGGCATAGGTCAGAAGAACCTCTCAATATTTTTTGTTTTCCAGATTTGTTTCTATGAAGCTGTTCTTCAATTAGCTTGAATAAAGCATGGCTAGAGGTATTTATATAATTATTCATTCCGCTGCTAATTTTTATTGTCAATTAGCATTTAATTATATATTGAATTCTTACATGTGGTATCAGAGCCTTCTCTAGACTATATTTGCTCAGTCTATATTTTTGATATGCCTGCTGTAAAATTTTATTTTTTGTTTCAATAATATTTATTTTGTTTACTTGATTATTGAAACAAAATATGGTGACCAACATAAAGCATGAAACCCACGGCATTTTGATATATATTTTTATTTCTTGTTTCTATATTGTTCAAACAAGCTAAACCCACGGCCATGAGTAAAAGAAACAAATTGAAACTCATGGACACCATGTCTAACCCAAGGGCTGTTGTGCTGATCCATCAGACTTGCTTAGACTAGAGAATCCACTTCTATGACCCATTTTTGAGAACCTTTGGAATCGTTGGTTTTGGTCTTTATTTTTGGGTATATTGTATGATGAGGACTTGCTCCCTTTTGCCTCAAACCACCATTAGAGATATCGAACCACCTGGTATATGCCGAACGGAACTTCGTGGGTGGCTTTGAGTTCTGGCCACCGGTTGTGCACCGGTTTTTCCCCACCTGGCAGCGGCGTTGGCCGCATGAAGCACTAGTCTTCCCTCCACCTGCAGGGGCTTTGGCCGCATAAATTGAGCAGCCCCCCTTGCCGTTAACAGTGGTCGTTTGGCCGTTTGAGCGTCGGCCCTTGATGGCCGGCGCATGAGGAAGGTAGCGGCGGTGGGGCATGAGGAAGAGGAAGAAAGATGGGCGACGGCTAGGGTTTGGGAGTTAGGGATCCGGGTAGGGTTTCAAACCCATAAGGAACCGGGTCAGTATTTGGGCCACTGCATATGGGTTTTATTTTAACCCAAGCCCGAAACAGTTAATAAATAAAAAATAAAAACTGGGTCATTAAGTGGGCTAACCCGTAACCCAATAAAGTGGCCCAATCTGATAAAGAAAGACCCAATACAAATAGCCCATTCGGATTAAAAAAAAAAAAAATGATTTGGGCTCATTAGGTTTAGAACTTGGGTTCTTAAGGTATAAAGGGCCTAAGGTCATTTCAAAACCATTAGGCTATTCAGATTATTATGCATTTATGTTGCATTTTTATTCATCTTATCACTTAAATTGTTCAGTATTAAATTATTGTTTCTTTAATGCATGAACTTGAGGATATATTTATTCTTTTAATTGTTTAAATATAAAGTGTTTGATGTCTGGACCTGAGAATAATTAACTAAATCTCATGTATTGGTGAATGTTTATGGTACTATCCAAAATTGCAATCGGAAAGCTCTGGCAAGGCAAGTCATGGGACTTAAGTGTGCCGTTGTGCGCCCCCCCGCTTACCTGGGACACTATCCGGTTGTACTTTGGAAAAATACTGTTTACCCACTAACATGATGGTTTTGTCTTTTATTCTTGGGAACTTTATTTTTGGGCATCTATATAGTCAATGATGTTAATGAAGTCGTGATTATCATAATAATTTTTGGGAGAGCCACAGCATCCCGATTTTATGATGATAATTGCATCAAGATCATATATATGAACTTCATAAAGAAAATTAACATCGTGTTGTAATTAATTCATAAATTTAATTTGCCAATCCCCACAGGGACGTTTTTATTTTTATGAGTTAATTAGAATAAGATAGTAAATTTAACATTGAAAATAAAATTTCTCTTAGGCCCACAGGTACGGAAAATTTTATTTATTAATGCTAAATTTATTAGTCTTATTAATAAAGAGTAAATTTCATGCGTGATGCACCTTTGCCCATAGGTAGGTTGAAATTTACTATTAAATTAACATTGGTTAATTTAAATAAGGTTATTTCATAGCATTAAAGTATATAATTTTCTTGGTTACTGGATGTATTCCTACTGCTTTAATTATTAGTATTTTATGTTCCAATAATTCCTAGTGGTAATTTTTCCTGACTGAAAAGAAAAATGTGCTTTTCACTTTGGGGTGTTTGGAGACTGAATTGGCGTTTCGTGTGGACGAATCACCTTCTCCCACGGAATCAAGTACGCCACATGAGATTATTAAACATGAACGATTATAGTGATTTAAATCGCTTAAGTTTCAACGTTCATGAAATCTCATATCAAGGAAAGCATTAGGGTTTTATTCCTTAATGTTTTAAGGCCAAAGAAAGGTCATTGAGGAACATTTAGTGAGTTCCAATAAGGCTTTGGCCTGCACCCTAATAGAAAAGCTTTAAAGTAAAACCTTTTACAGTTTCAAAATGTGCTTGAACACATTATGGAAATGAAGGACATAACAGCTCATTATAAAGTCCCTAAAGGTTGAGTTTTTGAGTAATTATGGTCAATTTTATTCTCTCATCTAAATATGATATTTTTTCAAATATCTTGTGGCACACATAAGGATAACTGATCAATTAAGGAACTTCTGATCATGTGTGTTCAAGAAGATGAGAGATTAAGACATGAGAATCCAGAAAGTTATTCATGTTAAGGGAAAGACCTTTATAGGCAATCATGTCCAATAGTTGATGAATGAAAACAAGGTGCCAATAAAGTGTTATGGCAATTAAGATACTTGTTTCTCTCACACTAAGAAAAATTATGGGCATATAAAGAATGATTGCATAAAGTATCATAAATGACTTGAAATAAAGGTAATCTCATACACCTAATGTGTCATGAATCTCTTTTATTGACTTTCCTAAGAACTATGTGGATTGAATTTGGTTTAGCGGTCCACGTTGTCAACATAATGCAGGGTTTTCTAAATAATACTGGTTTACAATTGGAGGTTGTTGGAATCTATAAATTAATTTTAAAAATTCAGTTATGTCATTTTGACCTTAATAATGTTTTTTTTTTTTTATATATTCCACAATTCTTTTAGAAATTTAATTTCTATTTTAGTTTGTTAAAATCAAATTTGAATATTGTTAAAATTTTTTGGGTGGAATATTAAATTAATGGTCTATTTTAAATTTATCTAGATCCCAATTTTTGGAAAATTAATCCCTGCATATAAATGTTGACATAAAGAAGAGTCTTATGAATGAGAAAATCCTCTATATTATGGCATTGGAGATTAGA
Organism: Corylus avellana; assembly: GCF_901000735.1. Taxonomy (NCBI): domain Eukaryota; kingdom Viridiplantae; phylum Streptophyta; class Magnoliopsida; order Fagales; family Betulaceae; genus Corylus; species Corylus avellana. Next base: position 44,518,236 of record NC_081542.1, on the reverse strand, counting down.
ATATATCTCTATAAAGAATAAAAGGTCGATAAATGATGGAGTTTTTGCGACTCTTGAAATTTACTATCTTTGGTATTTATTTATAGTAAAATTGTTTATGTTTCAAAAAAAAAAGAAAAAAGAATGAAAGTCCTTAATAATATAAATTGTATTTATATTATAAGGGTATTTTAGGAAATAAGATCACAATACAATTTCATTCACCAACATATTGCACTGTACCAAACGAAGGAATAGGATTAGGTAGTCTATTCCAGCGTTACAACCAAACAAAGAAATAGGACTGGCTAATCTATTCCCAATGGTAGCTAATCCCAGTGGTAGCTAATCCTTTTCCAATGGACTAGACAATCCGCGAACCAAACGAGGCCTAAGTGTCTATTAAGCATATAAGTATTGAATTAATGATTGCGGATCCCATGACTAAAGGTTTACCGGTAAATAAAGTATAAAGTCATGTGGAATATATGAGATTCATTAATTCATTTGTGCTTAGTTTCTCTTTAATTGGTCTATAGACATAAATGTTATGTTATAAAGATTTTTGTGCACACATATATTATTCTTATCCGTGGAGATAAAATTAAAGTTGGACCCGAATGACTTATAGGAAGTTCATTCATAAAGTACATTATCCATAAAGTACTCATTTAAGGAGATATTGCACATCGTGATACATGGAAGGGACGGCTTATCATATAAAAGCTTTACTGCCATGATTCGTGTGTAGTATTCTTTGAGTGAGTGGGAGGATTCTATGAAAGGTTGGAATAAATAAAGTATTGGCCATATCATAGAATTGAACACCATAAGGAATTTATGTGTCATAAGGGCCAAGTGGGAGAATGTAAGAAATTCCATTTAAAGTATGTCCCTTTATGTCACATATATTATTGTAATTATAAAATTACGGTGTTCAATAATTTATTCCAATTAAAGCTTATCATGTAAATCAAATATTCTAAATTAAATTACTGATTTAATTATTGTGGAACAAGTATTTGATTTCAATCAAATATTCTGAATTAAATTACTGATTTAATTATTGTGGAACAAGTATTTGATTTCAATCAAATATTCTGAATTAAAGCACTGATTTAATTCTTGTGGAACAAGTATTTGATTTCATTAAAGATTTTATTTTTTATGGAATCATTAGCTGTATTGATTTGATTTTTATTCCTTGATGTGAGGAATAATTAAGGTAACAGCTCTAATTGAGGGTTCCCTGACCTACCTATAAATAAGGCATGTGTATTCCATCAATTGTCACTCACTGGTAGGCATAGGTCAGAAGAACCTCTCAATATTTTTTGTTTTCCAGATTTGTTTCTATGAAGCTGTTCTTCAATTAGCCTGAGTAAAGCATGGCTAGAGGTATTTATATAATTATTCATTCTGCTGCTAATTTTTATTGTCAATTAGCATTTAATTATATATTGAATTCTTACATCTTCCACTCTTATGTTGAACCAACTGTTGAACGTCGGTGTGAAATGTAATAGGCAAACTTTCCATCCCTCGAAAGCCTGGTTGCAAAGATTCACAAGCACGAGAGAATCGCAGAGCAAGCTCTTGATCTTCCATTGTATTCAACTTACAGGGACGACCTATATCTGAAACCTTCTGTCAAGGATGGTAGTCATTCTTGAAATTTTCTTGCCGACCTTTGTTGGCTAGAATGGTAATTGGAGTTGTTGCTTCCTCTCATTTAAAAATGATTATAACTGTGAAATTCTATCCATTTGAATGAGATTCTGTGCAGTCCCATGAACACAAATGGGTCTGATGTTGAATGTGGGAAGGCAAAAATCATTCAATATTGTTTATTATGATTCATTTATAAGAAGCAATGAAGAAAGATAATCATTGATGGTTCATGTTTCGTTGTTCGAATTGGTTAACTAATTTTTCTTTTTAGCATAAAAAAAAAACATTTCTAATTTACATACTCAACTTAGAGCGCGTTGGGTCTTGCAATTTTGCAGTTTAAACGCTCATTTTTAAATAAAATTGTGAAAAGATATTTTGTTTGTGAGTGTGTATTAAAAAAAAAAAAAAAATTGAAACCGTGAATAAAATAAAATAAAAATAAATAATAAAAAATAATTTTAAGTTTTACTTGAACGAAAAATTCTGGTTCCATACATATATATATATATATATATATAAATTTTCATATTATAAAATAGTGTTGTGAAAACTGTCACTTAATTTTAAGCTATGTTGGCATGAATAAAAATATAAGAGTAAAGTCTATTTAACCCCCTTAAATTATAACTTCAATGATAATTTGTCTTTTAAATTATCAATTGTGACAATTTACTTCTCAAACTACTAAAACAATAACAATGTACCCTCCGATGCTCGTAAAATGACGAAATTACTACTATATAATTTTCAATAAGACAAAAATACTCTTAAAATTTTCAAAAAAATTAAAATTTAGTATTTTTATTTTTATTTTAGTAAGGGTAATTTCATCATTTTTTAAAAATTGGGGATATATTATTATTGTTTTGGTAGTTTTGAGGGTAAATTGTCATAATTGATAGTTTGGAGGTAGATTGTTATTGTGAACCTGTGGTGATAGTTTAAGGAGGTTAAATAGACTTTACCCAAAATAAAATAAAGGTAAAGTCTACTTATCCCTTTAAACTATCACATAAAAAATAAAATAAAATATAAAGAGTGAAAGAAAAAAAACGTAAAGTCCACGTGCCCATCAAATTACAATGCACTCAAACTACCGAAACATTAACAATCTCATGTGAATGACCAAATTTCCTTTAGTAAAATAAACCATTCAACTCATCTATTAAAAGTTGAAACCCAAAAAGCCCGCCCTCTTTCTCACACTTCCAACACCAGCAGCTCCTGGCAATCGCCACCGCTTAAGCTCTCCTCCTCCTCCTCCTCTTCTTCTTCTTTCACTTCATGCGCACTTGCATTGCATTTCTCTCATTTCTCCTCCCCCAAACGGCGTCGTCCTACTGGCAGTGTGGTAGTGGCTTAATCTTCTAGGGTTTTATATGTTCTTCGCAATTTATTAGTCTCATTGATTCAACTACTGATCTCTGATCGAGCACCTTTTCCAAGTTTCATCCATGAAAACGGACGATTCCCAGCGTGTGCTTCCTTTTCAGCTTCAATTCGACAAACCAGT
>NC_081542.1:44391943-44515050 GCF_901000735.1 Corylus avellana | reverse complement strand
CATTTTTTAAAAATTGGGGATATATTATTATTGTTTTGGTAGTTTTGAGGGTAAATTGTCGTAATTGATAGTTTGGAGGTAGATTGTTATTGTGGACTTGTGGTGATAGTTAAGGAGGTTAAATAGACTTTACCCAAAATAAAATAAAAGTAAAGTTTACTTATCCCTTTAAACTATCACATAAAAAATAAAATAAAATATAAAGAGTGAAAGAAAAAAAAGTAAAGTCCACGTGCTCATCAAATTACCATCTAATTGATAATATTTTCCTAAAATTTTAATTATAACAATGCCCTCAAACTACCGAAACATTAACAATCTCATGTGAATGACCAAATTTCCTTTAGTAGAATAAACCATTCAACTCATCTATTAAAAGTTGAAACCCAAAAAGCCCGCCCTCTTTCTCACACTTCCAACACCAGCAGCTCCTGGCAATCGCCACCGCTTAAGCTCTCCTCCTCCTCCTCCTCTTCTTCTTCTTTCACTTCATGCGCACTTGCATTGCATTTCTCTCATTTCTCCTCCCCAAACGGCGTCGTCCTACTGGCAGTGTGGTAGTGGCTTAATCTTCTAGGGTTTTATATGTTCTTCGCAATTTATTAGTCTCATTGATTCAACTACTGATCTCTGATCGAGCACCTTTTCCAAGTTTCATCCATGAAAACGGACGATTCCCAGCGTGTGCTTCCTTTTCAGCTTCAATTCGACAAACCAGTTGCCTCTCAGGTTTTCAATGTGGCTGTACATGTGTGCTGTGCTGTGTGTATATGTGTGCGTGCATTTTCTAATTCGGGGATTTACAATGGCAGATAAAAATTTCGGAATGGAACCCCGAGAAGGATTTGCTGGCCATGGTTACGGAAGACTCCAAGATTTTGCTGCATCGTTTCAATTGGCAGAGGTTGTGGACAATTTCTCCTGGTGATTCTCTCTCTCTCTCTCTCTCTCTCTCTCTCTCTTTTGCCTAACTCAATTTCCACGATTTGTATTAATCTATTGCAAATTTCACAATCCAAATTAAGTCGTTCAATTGGTTGATTGTTGTAGTTTCCTATTCAATTGATCATAATTTGGTATTACTTCAGCACACACATGTATATATGTATATTTGTATGTGTATATGGTATGCTGCTCTGATATATATATATATATTCTTATTTTGTATTTTGAGTTCAAATTTTGCTGATGGATTTCAACATTTGCGAAAAGTGCCTTAGTAGTGTACTTACTGAATTTCTAAAACATTTTCTAGGAAGGTGCATAACATCATTATGTTGGCGACCTGATGGTAAAGCCATAGCTGTTGGGCTTGAAGATGGAACAGTCTCACTGCACGACGTTGAAGTTAGTAGCCTTACTTTATTGTTCGAACTTGCTATTGGTACTCATTAGTTGGTTGTTACTTTCTCTAACTCCTAGATTTGAAATCTATATTTTTCATGTGGTAGGCAATAAATAATTTTGTGAGATTATTTCTATTTTTTTTTCATTTGCTTTTCGGATTTGCCTCTGGTTGTTGAACTGCATAATCATTAAACTAAAGTTAGTTGCATAGATTGTCTGCTTATACATACAGCTTCTGGCCCTTTTCCTGTTTCATATCAGCTCGAAAGTCGTTATGGTGCCTTGTAACCGAGCTTGGGTAGTTCATGATTGCTTTATGAGTACTGTTGACATAACTCTAATATCCAATCTAGCCAATTGACACACAACGTGGTTGTCAGTTGTAAAATTAAAAAAAAGGTTCATTAATCTCTAAGATGACCCATTTATAAATTAGTCATTTTTGCAGTCATGTTGTGTAAGGACTAGATAGAGTTTCCGTAGGTTTTGATTTTCATAGAGTTCTTGAGATAATTTTCTATGTTGAAATAGGCACATTACGTACATGACTTTTTTTTTTTTTCTCTCTCTCTCTTGTAACTATTCTGGAGATTTACTGCATTGTTACACTACGGCCTTAAGATTTTGCATTTATGGTAGCAGCTGAGGTAGAGCCAAAATTTACTTATTTTATTGTTTACATTCTACCAATCATTATATCGAGGCTGCGATTTTTATAAATAAAGATTTAAATTTTGCTAAATTGGCAGCATCATTTTGCTATACTTTTGTGTTGCTTCTATTTTGTAGACATATATCTTCTCATTCTCGTAATTTAAAAAATAATAATAATAATTTTTTTTTTTAATGCAGACATGAGGTAATTTATTTTATTAACTTGTAGAAATGTGAGTATATATTTGACTAATGGGATGGATGTGGAAACTCTTAAATTTAGTGCATATTTCTTGCCTGTTGGTAACTTTATCTTCTCATGATAACAATGTGTTTGTGAGTGTGTACAACAGAGAAATTTATACTTGAATTTATATATTTCATTGCTTATACCTTCGCTAATACCAGTTATTCTTTAATGTCAAGCAGAATGGAAGGTTGTTGAGAAATTTAAAGTCCCACACTGTTGCTGTTGTTTGTCTTAACTGGGTGGAGGATGGACGTCTGATTACGGTATGCTTTTGTCTATCTATTTGCATTCCATGTACCATTTTGAGCTCAGTGGATAAAATGGATTACTTGACAGTGTCATTTGTTAAAATTCTTAGTGGGAAATATACCTTTTGCAGAACTTTGGGTTGGATGCTTACTAAGAATATATTTTTTGAACTTGTAAGTTTGCAATAGACTCTATTAAGTTTGAAATTGTAGTTAAGCCATGGAAGCTTGTGAAACTTTGAAAATTTAGCATATCAATTTGTTATTCATGCTAATTTTATTAATTGAAGCCATTTATCTCATATTAATAGAAATATTTGCCGACTCTTTTATTTGTTCTCTTTTCACGTTGAAGCCTTTTCCTCTCTCTCTTTAAATTGTGGGGGGTGGGGTGGAGTGTGGAGATCTACTTCTTATTTGGTCACAAAAATATTTTCAGTTCCATCCCCTTTTTCAAATTGGGTTTCAGGATGACAATGGTAACCTATCGACATATGAAGATCGCACTTCTCGTTTCTTCCCTCCTACTCCAACCATTCCTCGGATGCCTGGAGTCGTATCTGGAGATGCTGGCTTTATGGATGACAATGAAGGTTCATTCCGAGAGATGTCAAATTCTTCACAACAACGCTTTAATATTCTGTGCAGTGGAGACAAGGATGGAAGCATTTGCTTTAGCATATTTGGCATTTTTCCAGTAGGCAAAATTGTAAGTTATTATCTTTCTCTGAAATTACTTCTTAACCATGCTGAGTAACCAATAGGCTGATGACCCTTAGCAACTCTTTTTATGGGGTTGATGACACTCACCGATCCTTGTTGATGACTCTCATAAAGGGTCATGTCATATGGTTTCAAGGTGTTGAGCATGCAATCTCCTAGTCTAACCGTACAATCCTTAAAAAGTGTTCTTGCTTTGATGTAATTATTGTCTTTTTGTTAATGCATATTTCATTTCTACCCAGGGTCCTATTAATATGTTCTCTCAGTCCTCCAAATTGTTAAAAGAGTTGGTTTTTACTTGTGAAAGGGCTCTGGTTCCCTGCTGCATAAACTTGCTTTGGCTTAGGGTCCTGGAATCAAATAGCAGGATATGTAGAACTTTGGGAAAGTTGAATTTGTGGATTTAAAGAAAAGGAAAAAATGATGTCTTGTTAGTTATTGGGCCATCCAATTATGTATTCTTGCTGTTCTTATTCTTGTCTGAACCTCATGGTATGGGTACAAATCCTTGGACCAACAGTTCAGTTACTACTTGAGTTTGGACTAAGTTTCTAGGTTATTTTTTCTTTTTTTTTTTTTTTTGTCCCTCTTTTTGCTAATAAGTCATTCCAATATATTCTTTTCAGTTTTATGTTTGATGTGTCACTTAATAGCCTGTTTTATCTTCTTATGTTACTTGTTTATGCTTGTGCATGTACAGAACATACACAAGTTTTTTTCCCCCACTCCTCTTGTCGATATTCAAGCCTCCTACCGACTTCTTAATGCTTCCATTTACAAGGTATATTATCCTTCATGTTTATGGCCTTGAAATCTTTCCAGTATGCATATGATAATAAGATGTTTTTGAATATTTCAAATATTTGTATTGTGTTGTTTAATTAATTCTTAACCAAATTGGATTCATGCATATAATATTGATGAGAAACATGTACCTAGGAATGAGGAATTTTTAGCCCATCTCTACCATGCCAACTTTTTTTCTCCCGAGAGGGTTGTAACCAAGTCAAACTGCATTCATTGCCGCAACTACGATTGCACTAGAAGTCCAAACAAGAGAACTTTGGGAAGATTAGAGTCCTTTCCTGCACTCATTGAGAATCAGAGAGCAATTAACCACATGCCATTATGTTATTTTACTCATTATAAGAACAAGAACATTGCAAATACTTATCATTAAAAAAAAAAAAAAAAAGGAACAATGGAAATGGAAATAAATAAATAAAAGAAACAGCTTTTTAAGCAAGGTAAGACTTCATGGGAAAACAACTCTTTCACGACTTTGTAGGTGAAGAAAGTGAACAAAGTAACATGATACAAGAGTGGATGCATAAATAATCATGACAGTTCCTTGCCAAAGTTAATGAGCTGTTGTGACACACCATTTGGTTTCTGCTAGCAAGGATTTTAGTGAACAGATTCTGATCAAATAAAATATTGGCATAGATTGCCTGTCTGCTTGTCAGAACCAACAATGTCCACCCAACTGAAAGTCTTAAAGTATGACTTTGTGTTGTCTACACTGATTGATTTCATTTTCTGTGACCACTCTCGTCATCACATTTTAAATAAGGTTCTCGTGCTGGTATTATATACATAAGTGCAGGCATTGCTTGAGATCATAATGCTATTTTGGTTATTGCTTTGGCCTGGCCCCTTTCCCCTCAATTTGGGAATTTAAGTAGCTTAAGATTCAAAGTAACAAAGAAACTGTGCTTAATGCCTTTTTGTAAATACTAATTCGCAGTTTCTGGGACTTCTCGCTCTTGGTGCGTAAAAAATAGTGTTGTAAAGGGTTTAGGGGCAATATCCTGAACTAGGAATTATCTACTAAGTGTTCATGTAATGTTGCCTCTCAAGGAAAAGGAAGAACTTTTAAGGATGAATACATTGGCATGAATATGGATAATATAGTGTGTAGATGTAGCATAGAAAACAGAAAACTGGAGCAGTCAGGGACACTTATAGAAAACAAATTTGTTTGTAAATTTGAAGGAGGAACGCACTGGGGTTTGAGTTTCTGGTAGAAAGTAGCTATTGGAGTTGGATCATATATCTTTAGGTTTTATCAAAATTTAATTATTAGTGATTGGCTTGGATTGAAGTTGATCGCTCTCTAAGTTTCTCTTTCATATATCACCTCTTCTATAATTGGCTATCTATCTAAGAAAAAGAAAGGAACTGATAATAAAATAAGCAATCAAATGAATGTAATTGGTTTTTTCTTCATAAGCATGGGTAATGAATTCTCAGTCTCCTTAGATGGAAAGTCCAGCTATGACACTCATTTCGTATTCTATTGAATAAATAGTTATGTAGGATTTTTAGTTTTAGTAGTGCGTCATAAGAAAACCCTCTTATACACTTTTCATTTTCGAAGTTGCTTACAGATAAGCTCCCAGTTGTTTACAAGAGCAAGCTGATCTTGTTACAATATTTTGTCATTAGGTTGCTTTATCAAAAGATCTTTGTCATTTGATAGTTATGTGCTCGGGAGAACTTGTTGAAGGTAGCGATGAAACAAGAAACAGGAAACTGGCTGGACATGGTATGCATGGCTTGCATTGCTTAATGCTCGATACTTCTATATTTTGGAAGAGGTAACTTTGCAGTAGAAATTGGATTGTTGATAGGTTTTTATATTGTCCTAAAACTCCTCTTTTGTTTTACATTGGATTCTCTCTCCTGTTTCTTGTTCACTATTTCAATTGGTTTCTAGTTGCTGGCATAGATTCAAATTTTTGGGCTCCATGAAGTTGATATAATGATGCTATACATTTGTCCTTCTTGAATCTAGCTGTCCCCCCATCTCCCTCTCTCTCACTCTATCTGTTCCTCATTGTAGGAGAAATGAGCTACATCAAGTAGCTCAACAAGCATCTAATATTGAGGATTTGACTGAGGTTATACGGGCATCACTATCAGTAATGTGTAAGCAGTGGAATGATGCTATGCACACTTTTCATGAGAAGTTTGATTCTTTGTCTACTCTGATTGTCGACCACGGTAACTGCTAATAATAACAAAAAACACAGTTCATGAATGTAATTCATATCTCTTCTGTTCTGTTCTGCCATTCAATGGTTTCTATGATTTGTATATAGGACTTGACTCATCTCCCCAAGAGGAGTTTCTGAGCCTTTTAGGTGGTGCACGGACCAGTCCAGCAGTTCATCAATTTCTAGTTAACTCTCTTGGGGAAGTGGTATGCTCAGCCTTGTGTCAACTTTTTAGAAGGAAATTTTGATTTATTTTTTAGATGAATGAGTGATTTCATCTAAAATAATTTTAGATGAAATTTTGATAGAGTAAGTTAATCACTTAACAGGGTGTCAAACGTGTGTCAAAAGCTGTCTGTGGTGCCGGAAAAGAACTTCAGCGCATTGTCCTTGATCATCTACAGGTGCATTATTACATGACAAGCAACTAGTTACTTTGTACTTCCCATTCACTTTCACCGATATTTGTATGCTATCTGATTCTTTTTTATTGGTATTTAAGCAATCCTATGAATTGAGTTGGTTAAATGCATGGATTAAACTCAAATAAAGGTGTCAAAATACGTTATTTTGTATGGCGAATTCTATAGGGCAAAGATATAATAGGTAATTTTCTTTTATTCTGTTGCAGGAAAAGGCTAATTTCATGAAAATAAGCTCAGAGACCAAAAGAAATATAACCATCCTAAAACCAGATAAATCTCTTTGATGACCTACTATTATCAAAAGCTAACATGCGAGTGCGAAATAACTTGTTACCTAAAAGCTGAAGTTGATTACATTACAGCCTTCTTAAGCAAGGTTTACATAGTAATTAATTTGCATTCCCTTTTTTAAAAAAAAAAAAAAAAAAAAAAAAAAAAAAAAAAAAATTATAGATTTGTTGCTAGTTGTTATTTGGTGAAATTGTGTGGCTGATAATAGTTTTGTTTGTCATGTTCTTCATACCAAGGCCTTGATTGGAAACTAAAAGATAAATTTCCATTTCCCAGCCTGCTGCAGAAATTGTTGGATTTAGGATGGGAGAACTGAGGGGCCTTTCAAGATGGCGTGCACGCTATCAGGGTGTTGGTTTGGATGAGACTCTCATCAATGATGCGACAGAAAAAGCTGGTATGTTACTTGTACAAGTCGAACGGTTTATGAGAGTGCTTTCATCTGTGGTGCAGCAGGTATGCTTTTCTGAGGATCCTTTTTTTCTATTTTTGGAAACTGCTATTGATGTTCAAATGCTCCTCTTTCTTCCATATTTCCCAACTATATATTTCTGACAAAATTGTAGTCATAATCTTTGACAGAATATGCTGCTATTTTGTTGAAATTGATCATCTTCTTCAACTCCTAAGAAACAAACTGAGATTAGAAATGGATGACATAATTATGTGACAAAAAGTAGATAAAATAGAATTGTTCCTTAAGTTACATGACATAATTGTAATGTTTGACGAGGCTTGGTTAAGTGTATTTGGTTTTAGGTGAGTCGAAAGTAGTTGTTCATTGCCTCTGCTTTAAGGGGTAGGAGGACAGAGTTGATTTTAGCCAGTGGTGGGGTCTTCTTTCCCTTCCTCTCTCCCTTATCATATATCCATAGAAATATATTACCAACATGTCAATGAAGCCTCGAGACAATTTTTGTAATAATCTCTCTTGCCTTCTCTCTGGATGTTCATGCCATATTCTATTTGAAATCCTGCAAGTTGTTCTCAGATTTGCTTCTTCCTTGTATATATTTTATAAGCGTACATTATATGTTCCTTTCACCAAGAAGGTTGCATTGAATGGACATCTTAAGAAGCAAGAATTGCTCCTTATGAAATTAAAATAATGTAACTTGTTTGACCAAAAAGGTGTATATTAATTGTTGGATGTTAGGAAGATAATTGTGGAAACTGGGTAAAATAAATAAGAGGACAATCCTCTTGGATTTATATATTTCTTGTTTTAGATTTCTGATGTGTTTTCTTTCAGTTTTCAAATTTCTTCAACTGGCTTCTAAAATGTATAAAGCTGCTAATGTCAGAACCTAGTGATCAGCTTCTACCATATGACAGGTTCACCTTTCTGGTTTTCCTTATTATTCCATTTCGGCACATATTTTGCACTCATTTTACTGAATTATTATTTTGGCAGTGAACTTCTTGTGATATTTCTAAAGTTTTTATATGATCAAGATCCTGTTAGACAGTTGCTGGAACTATCTGAAGCAGATTGTGACATTGAAATTGAATTGTAAGTCAATTTTCAGCCACTGACAATCTAATCTCAATTTTCAGCCATTGACAATCTAATCTGTCCTAAAATTATTTCATTTACTGCCTTATCCATCATTATACATCTTTTTGTGCTTATTATTATTTCAGCTTACATAAAACTTACAAGGCAATTGCATGTGTTGACATTTGAGATTATTAGTGTGCTCATTCTAAATCAAGGTTAGTGATGAACATGTTCAAGAAAGAGTTCTCTTAACTACTTATAGAAAAACTAGGGGTATGTTTGTTAAATGTTTTGAAAAGTGTTTTTGGTGTCTTGATTTGAAAATGTTTTGATGTGATAGAAGGTTGAGAAGTGTTCAATTTGAAAAAAAAAAATGTTGTTTGTGGGGTCTACAAAAGAAAATTGTTTCTAAAATTTTTCAAAAAGTGTTTCATGTTTTCAAAGAAACAAACTTTGAACATGCTTATTTTGAGGAAAAAAACACATGCTTGTTTTTCAAGTGTGGAGGCTAACCTCTTCCTTATAATATATTTGGAGAAGATTGAGCCTTTATTTTTTAACACTTTGTATCTTTGGACAACTGCTTATGCTTTTCCTTTGATGATTAGTTATCATGATTTTCTTGTTCTTTTTGCCCTTTCTAACTAGGCGGCTTCGCTTGTATACTTCTTGTGTGTATGGAGGCACTTTTCGCTTTTAATGATATCTTGATTACTTTGATATATATAGAAAAAGAGTGGTTGTACAACCACATTCAATGGAGGAGAGGGATGGCCACCTCTGACCAAGATAGGGTGGCTGTGCGACCACCACTATTTGGTTGGGGTGGCCACACATCCACCCCTCCTCATTTGAAGCTAGCTGTTCGGCCACCTTTTCTTTTCTTTTTTTTTTTTTTAATAAGTCAGCCTCCACACCTGAAATAAGTTTTTTTTTTTTTTCACAAAATATTCTTATAAGGCGTTGAATTTTTCTAAAAAATTATGTGGTGTGGAATTTTTTTGTAAAGTATTGTGTTTTGAAAAGTGTTTCATTTGGTAACTGTTTTCTGAAAAGTGTGTTTTTGTGTTGACAAGAGAAAATACTTTTTCTCTTGCATGCGTGTCTTAAAACATGAAGCAATTCTTTTGGTTGTTTGTTAATGAAGCAATTCTTTTCTGCAGATGTTTGTGTGCATATTTGTATACATGATTACTTGCATGCATGTTTTCATATATGTCGATGTATATGTAGTATCAATGTTGGTTTTCAAACGATCTAATGTCTAAATTCCTTAGGGAAACAATGCAAAATGCCAAGGAATTAGTTCATTTTGGGGGATTTTTAGATTGTGAATATCTACGGAGGACGCTAGCAAAGGAATTTCAGTTGATGGAGTCTAGGTATTTCTTTATTTCCTCATTTTCATTGTTAAATTACCACTTATTCAAAAAGTTTAAGCTGATAGGAAATGATTGATTTAATCATTTAATTAACAGTCATTCCTTCCTTCTATAAAGGGTTTTTTTTTTTTTTTTTTATCATCAAGATGGCAAATATATTCAACATAGCACCAGACAATGTGGGCCCGTTTGGTAAAGTTTTGAGAAGTGTTTTGGATTTTGAAAAGAGTTTTGAAAAGTGTAAAAATTGAAAATTGATTTGGTGGGGATCACATTTGAAAAATGCGTTGTATGTGGGTGGGGTTCACAACATCAAAGTTGTTTTTGTAAAGTTTTGGAGTGTACTTTTGATACAAAAATTGGTAATATTTTTTATCTAGTAATACAAAAAAATTGTGTAAAAACATGTCTCCACTATGGCGGCGATCTGGCGCTGCCTCCAAATGAATCATGCAGCCACCGTGGGGTTGCTACATGGTGGCCTCTAGACGGGGGTTGCTGTATGGTGGCTCGCGGCAGCCATTAGAGATGACGTGGTGGTCGCCAGCTGAATCAGGTGGCCATAGCGGGGCCGCCACATGGGGACCATGGCCGTTGCCACTATCAAGCAATGACAACACCACCGTAACTGCTTTTAAATTTTTACTATAGTTTATTATTATTATTTTGTTTTTTATGTTTTGCAAGTGTTTTGAATTTTGAGAAGAGTTTTGTAGTTTGTTTTGAAAAGTGTGTTAGTGGTGGGGGCCACATCTGGAAATCTGGAAAATTCGTTTGGTTAATTGATATTTAAAAAGAGTTTCAGAGCTTGAAAAATGAAAAATGCTTTTTAAAATTTGACAAAACAGGCCCTGTTTTAGTGGCTTCTCAAGGCAAAAAGGAACTTTTTTTCACTATGTTATCAACAAATTTTTTATTCCATAAATGTGATAAAATCATTGTTTAGTGCTGAAGCACAACTGAATATGTTATTAGTTTTCCAGCCATAAAAGTATATATCAATGAATTTTGAACACCTTTTTTTAAAAAAAAATTTTTACCGGTAATAATATTATTGGAAAAGGGTTAAAAGGGGGGAGCAAACACACCCCCCCCCCCCAACCAAAAAAAAAAAAAGGAAAAATTGTAGGCTTCTATCTTATGTTTTGCTATACGCATGCACACACAATTAATCTCTTTCGGATGTTTACTTTTTGCAGTTTACATAAATTTGGAATTGCTTCATTAATGATTTTATTATTTCAGTTTCAGGGAAGCTTTTCTAATGCCTTTTAGTACAATATCCAAAAAGATACTTTGTGAGAATCTATTGCCGCTGTTCCCTCTTCCATCTACCCCAACATCTACTTCTTTTGCTGTCCCTACATCAATATCATACTATGAGGTACTGTTTTTCTGTGTGTATTTCATGACATCTAGTCAGGGCTGAAATTGTATGGTCATTCGGTGATTTATTCATTGTTTATCCTGTAAAAGCAGATGTAGGTTCTATGTGTTTACATATCTAATCATTCTTTAAAATGCTCTAGACTATAAGAACTTCTAATATTGACGCGCACTCTGCATTTGTATCCTAGGTTAGCAACCAGATTTGTTTATTTTGTTTACTTTTATGAATGAATATCACTCTGCATTGTAATCGTCTTATATTTTCTTTAACATCCACAGGAAGCCTCCCATCCCATTTCATCTTATCAGACTTGTGAAAGTAGGTTTATTGATTATATATCTTTCCAAATACCCGATGAGTCTTTTCCAGAGATTGCAAATTCTATAGGTATAGTAAGAGGGTTTATGAATGACTTGATCAATGTAAAGAAGGGTTATGCTTCATTGGAAGCTGCATTGCTGTGTGTTCCTGATGGTTATCATTGTGTGGATCTTTCCTTATATAAGGTAAAGACCTAGAATTTCCATGTGCATTCTCTTGTTTTTTTTTTTTTTTTTTTTTTTTTTGGGTGTAATTCATTTTGTTAAAACAGGAAAGTCAAATTGTTTTGTTATTAAATGAAACAACTACCTCTTCTGAAAGCTCTGGGGATGCCTGTATGATGATTGTACAAGCAAGTGACCTTCCATTTGTATCTATCTCAAGATCCAGCAGTGTAGAGAATTGGATGTTGCACCAACTCAAGGTAATTTAGCTTACCTGTTTCATCACCATTTCTTGGATTGAATACTTGTAGAAAGATGCCATGGTTTTGCAGTTTTGGTGCATCTCAATGTCATTATAGATTTTTCAGTTTTTGTAGATTTAATATTTCTTTGGATTTCTTCCTCTGTTTATTTGAACTCCTGTCCTTACAATGTGACAACACCTTTTTCCTGTGCACAATCTGTCTAACTTCTTGTTTCTTTATTTTTAATTCTCTCAAGTTGAGTATCTCATTTTTCTTCTCTCAATATCCTCTTCTTTTTTAGTTGCTTGTTCTTTTTAACTTGTGTTCCAATATGTTGGTTTTTTGTAAGAATTAAAATATCTGAAGGTAAATTGCTTTATGTGCCGCTCTTTTCTCAAGAATTTTCTTAAGCTGCTTTTGGTAAAATACCAACTTCTCTGCAAATTTGTATGTGTAGGGCTCTGCTGTCAATCTGCAAATGGAGAATGAAAAAGTTCGCAGTATTCCTCACTCTGTAATTGCTCCCTTGGCAGTTAGCAGTGAGTGTTTCTCATTTCATATTGGTTTATTATGCATTTCGAATTTTTTGAAGAACAATAACCTGGTAGGGGTTCTATCAGGTGGACCAATGACCATGATGATGCATTAATTATTTGGACTAATGATACGACTCAGTGTGTGTGTGTGTGTGTGTGTGTGTGTATATGTATTGTTAGAATGTTGATTTAGTTAAATGATTACATTTATCATTTTTTTTTTTATCAACTTAAGTCTTTAAGACAACCGGTGATTTAACTTGGTTAATATTGGTCCTACGTTTGAACACTGCTCTGTAATTGACCTCCCTGGAGAATTTCACGTGTTGAGTCTCATTTGATGAGTCCATACACGATGGAGAGTGTTAGAATATTAATTTAATTCAATGATCTAACATGTATGAGTATGTTTGCACATACTAGTGAATAGGGCTGTGCAATAAACTGAGGAACCAGCATGGCCCGCTTATTCCAATCTGACTCAAATTATCTGGTTCCAACACGTGTTGGCTTGGTAGTCAGTGATAGTTTTTTGTTTCCGACTCATGTTGGGTCAGAAGTCAGAAATGGGTTGTCGGAAAACCAAGTGGGTCAGTGCCATCCTAAAGCTGTGAGCATATAAGTATGTGTTTGTGCATATATATATATGATATCAAACTTTAGATTCACCTGGAAGAAGAGACTACTTGAAAACCTTAAGAAGTCTGTCTATTTTGCCATAGTATAATTGACTGATTGAATTTCTATGTATTTCTGATATTTCTATGATTGACATATCTAATTATATACGATGCATGTGAACATCTTGACTCTTGAGTAAAATTTCTTTTGCATTGTTCTAGATTTTGAAATGAATATTCTTCTTTTCAATAGGAAAGGTATAATTGATGTAAGATGTAGGCCTAGTTTATAGCAGCAATGTGGTAGTAGATTCTATTCTTGTTTCTTATAGAAAAGTTCTAGTATTATCTTTAGGCTGATTTATAGCAGAAGTTAAAACAAGAACACCTACACGTGAAATATGCAGATAGCTTGTTATTTGTCACTCAAGGTATCATATTCACTACTATTGAAATAGTGACGCTATGATGACTGACTCTTGGGGTTTCCTCCACGAAAATGCTACAGAATCTTGGATTATTACATTTGTGTGGGACCTTATTACTTTATATGTGTGGTTCTTCTATTAATGTGAACTCTCTTGAATTTTGTCAATCATTCAGATTAAATTTATCAACTATAACCTCACATGTCGTCGAAGCCTTTCGTTGTAATGTTTTCACTAATATAATTTTGACGCAAGGCCTCATGTAGGATTGAATGATGGAAAAGGATTCATTTTCTTGTGATAAGTAATAAGAAATTTTATGAGAAAGAGGAAAGTACTTGTGTACACTGGAAGTGTTCTAAATGGGAAAGATTCATGTACTTATTCAATGAGTTGGGATTAAGATATAGTTGAGTGATTATTTCAATATTTGAAAAGCAATATGGTGACCAATGATTCAAGTGTTGTAGATATGTTTGAATGGGTTGTGTAAGTGTCCTGACCTTGTTATTTGAATGTAACAGCATCCCGAGGTGTTGCTTGTGTTTTTGCTGTAAGAAAACGGGCGTTGGTTTACATCCTAGAGGAAGATGAAGATGAGGTCTCAGATACAGAATAACAGCGTATTTTATTATCTATTTATATTTTTCTTTTTGTTTTATATCTTTTAATCTTTAATTATTGTACTTCAAAACTAAAAACACATTGTATGGATTTGATCAATTTTGTTTTATAGATGTAGTTTCGATCGACTATGGGCTATTATTTTCTTCCTTTTTGGTTAACGTGAAAGAGACCTTCAGCATTATTTAATTTAATTAATCCATATGGATATAGAATTGGATGGTATGATGATATTTGTGAAATAATTTTTGGTAAACAATTACTTGATTTATGAATTGTGTATTCTACAGCCTTGAGAGATCCGATATGATGCTTTCCCAAGAAGAGATGATATATAAGCATAGCTTTCTCAAGTGTTTAGAGAGAGAAAAGAGGTAAGCAAATAGATCGTTAAGTTCCATCTGATTTAAGTTCAACAAACAAGCATCAACTCATTTCACCCCGAGGAAACAAATTCTGCTGTGTTAGAAAATATATCTTCCTTCAATAATATTTCTTTTATTTGTTAGAAAATATATTCTAATAATAAAGCCTTCTGGTGCAACATAATTATGAAAACTTTCCCAAACCAATCAGAGCAAGCATGCAGGTAGCCCAGCACATAACAGTCAGTAAGGAGTCAACAAAACATGATCCGGCAATTTTATCACTAATTCACTACAATTAACTTATTGTTCTCCTGTCACAAGGCGACAACATACAAGGTAAAATAATTATGTTGGATTTCAACCAACATACTACAATTAAGAGCATAAGATACATTTCCTATTCAAACTAACACACAATTAATGTACCTACCACGGACCCTGGTCATTTCCAAATGTATTCAAAATGACCAATGCTAACTCTCACCTTTTGGAAGATTCCTTGCTAAAATCTTCTATCGCCGCCACGTCGGCAAACATCTTCGGTAGAAACAGCTCAGCTCTGTTGGTCTATGGTACTAGCAGGACAAGAATGTTGGGAGGACAACATTTTATGGGTACTTATTAACAGAAGATGGAAGCTTACTGTACAGGGTAGCAGTATACAGGAAACTGGTTAGCTCAGAGTCAAGCTCCACAGCCTCCACCCATCAATCTAAAGCCCAGGAATACAATCTTTTTCTTGTTTGACCAAGCCATGACCATTTCTTGTCATGTTACAAACTTCAGCATGATAGGAATTGGCAGGCAGGGAAGAAAAAGAATATTACATCAAAACCGGATCAGCTTTGCTTCTCAGACCATGTCTACGAATCATCCAACTCAACAAGCTGAGCCCGTCTCTCAGCAGCCCTCCTCCTAATAAAGATGCCCCATCTCAGGGCTGCCTTGAGCTTCAGCCACCCAACGACAGCTTTTCCTGATGAACGAGAACGGTCATCGTCAAAGTTGTAGTTCAGAGATGGGGTGCCCATGTGTGATGAATAAGGATATCCATCTTCAGTCATATTAACCGAGGCATGAGCATGGCCTCCCATGTTAAACATACGAAGCAGATGCTGCATGTCTTCATGTTCAAGCATTTCATGACTTCTCATACGAATCTCTTCCTCTGGGAAATAGTCTTCGACTCCCCTGTAAGAAGAAAGATTGGATGCACCAACGGTGGTCTGGAAGCCCGATGTGGACGGCTGTGTTGTACCAAGGGCCAGTACATTTTCACTTCTTGGAATTTGGGCTTGGTGGGAAGCACTGATCAGAGGGTTCTGTAGAGGAAATGAAGCGCCATCAAACTGAATAGGAGCATTGAGATTTACATTCTGAGACTGTAGCGAGAATCTGGTTGCCATGCTATCATTGTATCCTAGAGAGAGAGAGAGAGAGAGAGAGAGAGCATATATCAGATACCAAATAGAAGAGCTAATGCAGGCACAAGCTTGGTCTTATAGGTATAATGAAAGGCTTAAAAACAGACACCGACATCCACAATGAAAAGTCATTCTAAAAGGGTTGCTAAGAGCAATTAATACTGTATATACACATCAAATAGCTCAGTATTCTTCATGTCATGCCACCTCTCTAAATTTTTTTTAAAAAAAAAAATCAATAAGTGAGCCAAATTAAAACATTTCGAATTATTATTTTTTTTCCATTTGTTGAAACAGTGTAACACTATTGTAATTGTTATGCATATACCCACCAACCAAAATGTAATAAAAAATTATTATGATTTATAACAAAATTTATATACCTCCAACTGTAAGGCCTGCTGAATCCACAGAAGGATGCTCTGAAGGAACTGGAACGGGTAGGCTTGGCAGGGTGAACTGCTGATCAAACAGGTTTGAATAATCTTGTGAGTTCATTGGGACCTCAGTTTGAGAAGCACCTGGACTTTTATTCTGCCTAAAGTTCAGAAGTGACTGGCTATCATACTCTATAACATGCATCCAATTGTCGTATGCCTTCTTCACCAAGGTGTCCACGTAGACCTGCATGAAACAAAATCAATCTCAGTTTCCAAACTTCATCCTTTTTCCCACAACCTAGAAAATTTTACCCAATATTTTACGGTTCTGAGTTTTTTTCCCCTTTTAGAGATAAAGGAGAAATATTCCAAACCTCGTATTCTATAGTATTACAAGCCCATAGGAAACTAGAAAGGGCATGACATGAAAGTTGGAATTGGGGAAGATAGGGTAATTATTGTTATGTACATTCTAATAAAACTTGCTTATGGATTAACTTCTTCCACAATTGAATAGATTCCTCCAATGTGTAAAAAGATACCAATATAGACAAATTATGGAGCAGTAAAGATTAGTCGGATTACAATGCTTGAGAGTAACATTAGTGAACCACTAGATGGAATACAAATCAAAATGACCATCCAAATTGTATAAGACTGAGATAAACTATTACCTTCTGATTTTCTGAAAGAGAATCAGCTGGGTGATATTCTCCATTGGCAATCAAGCCACAGAACTCATAGATATTGTTGAAAATAACACCAACATTCCTCTCATCTTCAGGATAGTACACATAAAGTTTCCCACTTAGAGCACAAGTTTTTGCATGCTCTACAAGAACATCCCACATCTTATTCGACATGCCACTTCCAAGAATCTGCAACATAAGAATAAAAAAATAAGTGGAAACTGCAATATACGAATTTGAATTTTACAAGCAAATCAGCATTCTTACATTCCGCAATCTCTGCGAGTCTCTAACCACAAGTCTCAGGAAGTCTTCAACTGTATAAATTCCAGCTTTGTTCAGCCTCTTGTGGAATGACCCATCTTTGCCAATTTTCTCCAATCTCCAAACCTCATCATTTAATGCAGGTGGATAATGTTTCTTGTATACTGTAAAATAAAAAGTTACAAATTTACAATTGTTCCAACAGACACGTGCATGTTGTATGGAATAAAACTATTGGTGCTAATTATGAACTCACACTCTCCCCGGTGATCCTTAACAGTGAATGCTTCTGTTTTTGCTTCACGTATCCGAGTGCCCTCACAATAGCCTGTGGCAACCTTAAGTCCTAGCCTGAACTTCCTGCTCCTTATCCAGCTTGAGTTGTCAGTAAATGTTAGATCACCTAGTGTTCCTACACCATCCTTCAGTGTCACTTGCAAATCCCCAGTCAGAAGTGGCCTCTTTCCTTCGCGCTCTTTCACTACATGACCCTCAAAATCTTCTCGAGTCCAGTTATCATCATCCTCATTATTGAAATCACCTTCAAGCACAACAACATCTAGCTTCACCGAGGATTCTGGACCCGATATGACAGTGTTCCTTGTATTTGCATCAATCAAAATAACATGAATTGCAGCACCTTGCTCCCCTTCTACTTTTCCACCAGTAAAAAGAGGAAGCGACAGCCTGGAACTGAAAAGTAGTTGCAAGTTTTTCCCATCAGGCCCTTCTATACGTTTAGGAGAAGTCCTGCATTTTCACAATCATTAGACGATAAAGTAATAACATGGGTGCATCATTAGTAATTCAAACAATCACACTATTGCAACAAAGTTAGATGTGGTCAAAAGCCAAGATTAACAGATAAATGGGAGAAAAGCTGAAAAAGAAAATTATGTAGCTAACAAATATTCAGATCCAGACCCAGTGAAATTTGGCTCAAAAGCATGTCATGATCAATCAAGTTTTCAGATTATTACACTACAGGATCTAAGCCTCACATCACCCCTCCATGCCAATTTATAGCAAGAGCTAAGACCAGTTGGTGGCAAGAGAGGGGCTTAACATGAACCAAGGACAAAAGCAATCCATGGGTTGGATAGCCCACAATATATGATATGGAGCTAAAACTTCAGCAATCAAGAAGTAAACCTCCAGGATCAAAAATCCACTAAACAAAGAGCAAATAAGGCTAGTGGATTAAGATGCCAACTAAGAGGTGTCTGCTTTTCTTTATCTTGTTTTTTACATTTTTTCTATCCGCTAAATATTAAGATTTAGAATTGTTTTTCTCTCTCCTTTTTTTGGCGGTAATCTGACCCCATCTACAACAACCATGGAGTGATGATGCTGACACAACCCAGAACACAGAAGCACAAAATAAAGCCTAATACTGGATCTTTCATTTCATCCAGTTGAAGATACAACAGAACAGTGTTGAAAGTCACACATAACAAGAACATTTATTTTTTATCAACAGACCAAATACAGAATTCATCTGAGAATTCAAAAAGTAAAATTATATTTTATTACTACTTTAGTGAGCTTAGCAACAAAAAGAAGAACAATGATAATAATACCTCCCAGTAAGTTTGGCAGCGCCTAGTTTTGCTAAAGCACGCTCCACTTCTTCACTAACCTGTTCAGCGGTAAATGCAAGAAACATTAAAATCATGCAAAAAAAAAGTATAAATTAATATATCATTTGCTTTTGTGTGAGATGCATTGAAAAAAATATTTATTAAAGCCTTTAAGAGAAATAAATATCAAATAATTTTATTCTGCTGTCCTGGATAGGTTAAAAGAAGGCCATTTAACAAACTGACTGGGCAGCTGATTGATTCAATTAATCACTTCATGATGAAACACAATAAGGAAGATATCCTATATCGTTCATGGAGAGTAACAAAATCCAGAAGAAAGTTAATTTATCATACAACTCTCCGAAGAATAGGCTCCAATGTCGAACAAAGTTTCTGGAGACTATCCACCTTTAGGGCTTCGACAATTACACTGCATCAAAATTAAAACTTTCAATTAACTTATCTGAAGGCCATCAACATTGCATGGGAAAGAAACTCAGCTATAACAATTGAAAAAACAAAACTCCAAAATATTACTGTTCAGAAGTAGAAGTTCAAAATTCAATTGATAGTTTCAGGTAGATAAGGAATGATGTTTTACAGACACATGTGTGTGTGTGTGTGTGTGTGTAACCCAAAAATATATATTAGAAGCATAAAGAATCTGAAAAAAAAACTAGGTAAACCGATTTTACATAATATTACAAAATAATCAAATATAAATTCAAAATTTTAAAACAGAATAAATTCAGACACCCCTATGTTATACAGTTGGCACATCCAGCACCACAACCTTGAAAGCAGCATGATTTGGTGCTCTATTCTGATGAGTCATGAGCTACTCATAACGTCAAAATCAGTTCGACATATAACCCTTTTTCTAAGTTCACAATACCAACTTATTGCCAAGATCAAAATTATCAACAAAGTTTACAACTTTTTATTACTTTATAATTAACAACCAATCTAGAGCCAAGTTATTTTTGCTACAACTCATAGAGTCCAATTAATTTGATGAAAATGTTTTCTTGGTTAAGTTACCATGAACGAACTTTACATTTCTTGTTCAAGTAGAACCATAGAAGCAACAAACCCTTCAGGCCAAAAGATCACACCAAGAACTCCAAACCAACGCAGTATTTCAGCTAAAAACGCAACCAATTTAACAAAAGTACGAAGCAAAATTTGAACAAGATGAATAGAAATTTCAGTTTCTGAGAAAGAGAAAAAGATATACCTAGCTAAAGCAGGTCGCTTCCTATCAGGCTGGCCTTCTTCAGCTGAAGTTGAATCCAAACCTCGCTTCTCCCTCACCATACTGTTTGATCTTTCTATATACCTCGTTTGCATTTTCAATGACACCAAACTAACCGCCCTGTTTGGCTGTTGGGAAAGTATAAGAAACTTACACAATATGAACTTTCCAGTTACAAAACTTTGACTCAAAACTCCTCTCTATTTCTAAAAACAAACAAACAAAGAGCGAAACTCGAGAACGCAATTTCTTTCTTTCTTTTTTTCTTTTTCTCAGCAACCAAAGCTTTATCCAAAGGAGAAACTCTAACAAAACAATAAACAACCACCTTTCCAACTACATAATAACAAACTTGTTGCTTCGACTTCAACTTTCACTCTCTAGAAACAAACAAACCCAAAAACACTCGAGAATTCGATTTTCTTTTCTTTTCCTTTCCTTTCTCAGCAACCAAACGCAGGTTGAAATCCAAAGGAGAAAGTCTAACAAAACAATAAACAATAGCCTTTCCAACTAAATAATAGTAAACTTACTACTTTGACTTCAACCTTCAAGCTCTAGCTAGAAAGCAACAAAAAGAAACACACTCGAGCACTCCGTTTCTTTTTATTTTCCTCCGCTTTCCCTGCAACCAAACTGAGGTTTGGGAATCCAAGGGAGAACAAAACTTTGTCTCGGATTCGAGTGGATGAGAAAGCAAAAGACAATGAAAGAAAAGTAAAAGGCGAGCGCGAAAAGTGAAAAGCCTGCGAGAAAAATTAGGAGAGCCTTGTGGTTTTTGAGTATCCAAGAAGCTTCGCCGAAGTGTCTGCGAATTTTCGCTGATACAACGCTTTTTGGCAATCTGACTCGGAAGGTGGCTCTCCCTCTCTCTCTCTCTCTCTATATATATTTTGTTTGTCCGAGTGCACACAGTGACGGCTTCAACAGTGGCGAATCTCTTAGTGGTGGTTGGACGGTGGGCTGAGATCTTCCTGAGCAGGGAATCGGGGGATCCGGGCCGTTGGATTGATGAAGCTTGGGAATATATTCAATTTCTTATATGACCGTACATGTCGGGGATGGGGATAGATGTTTGTGTGTGGGTCAGGACTGGGGAGCGAGTGTGCGCTGGTAATGGCAGCCGTTGGATTTGAGATTTTTGTTGGTTTCGTTGGCCTAACCCAGAAAACGAAAGCGGAAAGGACAAGGAAAGAGAAATGTCCCATAAAGAGGAAGGAAAAGATTAAGGAATCAAATTTCAAATTTACTTTTCTTCCGACCCAAATATATAATATAAAATACATTTTCTTCCTTTCTCTTTCTGTTCGGAAAGCATTCTCTGATATTTTCGTTGTGACACACGCCTTCGACCGGTTAACATGGATAATGTGGTAGAACACAACGGCCAAAGGGTAGAACTAGTACAGTTTTTAATATATATATATATATATATATATATAGTTTACATCATACTACCACGCCTTAATATAGTTTATAAGTCAATTATTTAAATAAGTATAATAATTTACATGCTGACATAACAATTTAAATGATATTTATCTATCATTTTATTAAGATTTAAGGGTGTGTTTGGAAATGATATTTTAAACCAAATTGCAGAAAATGATTTGTTTAAGATTGCATTTTAAAAAATATATATATGCGTTTTCAAATTGCAAGTAATGAGGTACTTTTTTGAAAACACATAATTTTAAAGGTTAAATTGCGATTTTAAAAGTCAAATAGTGATTTTACCAAATGCTTAACTGCGTTTTTAAAAGTTATATTTTCAAGTCACACTTTTTAAAATCACAAACCCAAACAGACCCTAAGATATAAACTGCGATGCAATAATCTACTTTAACTGTTATTTTCATAAAATCTAAAGAATAGTACAAAATAAAGTGTGTTATGGTAAAAGTAAAAATTATTTGTCATGTTACACACCATTAAATTTATGAACTAGATGACACATAAATTTAATGGCAATTTCACATATTCAATAAATAAATAAAAAAAAAAAACTGGTTTAAAAAATAAATAAATTGTAAAGTCCTCTTAACCCTATCAAACTACCACTTCAAATTATCAATTACGACAATCTACCCTCCAAACTATCAAAATAATGACAATATACCCGAAGTACAGGAGTAATTCTAAATGGTATACTTGTATTTTACTAAAAATAATGTGACTATTAAAATTACTCTTAGATCAAAACTTAATAATAATCTATAATAAACTTAATAGTAATTTTAATAACTACGATAATAAACCTTCTAAAATTACAAACTACTGGGGTCGTGGTATCCCCACCTCGTCTTTTTGGGACAGAAAAGATCCATCATCATCACTCCACGTAATCATCAACCTTTGCTGGACGAAAAAAGAAAAAGATAAAAAAAGGTCCCAAGCACAGAAAAGATCCTCTGCATTATTATCGATGGAAAACGAGATTTACTCGAGGTATAAGATTGGAGCAAAAGGCACAGCAGCGATTGGCCGACGAAAGATAGGGCATGAATGAATGAATCTAATGTCACCTTGTTACAAAAAAAAATGTCACCTGTCACAACCCCACGTGGTCCACTATAACGCTCCAGGCGTCTTTGCGGCACAAGCATTTGACCCCTCGTTGTTCCTTCTTTTTTTTTCATGTCACTGTTTTGACTGGAAAAAAGTATAGGTAAAATTCATCCAGTAATTGCCCAGATAAAAAGTATAGGTAATTAAAATCATCCTCTATGAATAATTGATTATTCATGATAAATTTATACTTTCATTTCCATATGCTTTGTAATTACTAAAAAATAAACAAAAAATACCTTTGAAACGACGAAATAGGACCAGGCCCAACCCCATTTTACTCTAACTACTACCCAAAGAAGATAAGGGTTAAATGTCCTCTCACATGAAACATTATACGTAACCGGGATAGAACCAAACATACCCGCCTAATAATTCTAGACTCAAGAACATTTAGGCTTTCGGTGGGGTAGTTGGAGTAACAAACCGCATTCTCTCTATAATTTTTTTCTTTTTATCTAAATAACATTAAGAAAAACTTTAAGAGGAGAGAAGATCTAGATCTAAATCTTCCCTCATCCCCTTTCATGGTAGCAGTGCTCAGCTCCACCGGTCTTCATTTCTAGCGGGTAGCTTTAGATCTAGTTCGTAGATCTAAATCAAGATCTAGTCTCTTCAAACTTAGATTTGATAGTTTTCTTCAGCCAAAACATGTCTTTTAAAGGGATGTCTACGATGCTGTGCTTCTCCATTGCTGCTTGTGGAGGTTTTTGTTTATTTATTTATTTATTTTTAATTTTATGGTCTTAGTCATTGGGCTAAGGACGTGAATAATGCTTTTGGCTTTCGGGTCGAGAGGGGAATGGTTTGGGTATGAGTATTTTGCTCATACCTGGGAAATGGCTTCCTGTGCTCCTGGAAGGAGTCTGCGTTAGCAGATTTGTTCTATAATCTGAATATCGGGCTAGGATAGCGGATGTTTGACGTCATAGATTGGTTTTTCATTGTAAGATCTGTTATATTTTCGATTTTTTGACGTGTAATCTTTTAACTTCAACTATAATTTTGCAGAACTGTATGTTATGTGATTATAAGAGTTTTTATGCTCCTGACCACTATTAATGAAATCAAATTGATTTTCTCTAAAAAAATAATAATAATAATTCTAGACTCCAATGTCAACAAACCCTTTTTTTTTTCTTTTTTTTTTAATTCAAAGCGAGGAAAAGAGGAATAATGTCAACATACCCTAGTAACACAATCAATTGGATAAGGATCATCTTTATTTTATGAGCAAGATTTCAAATTGATATATTGTCGTTTTTAAAAAGACTAGATGACAAACATTGTCGTTTTTAAAAAGACTAGATGACAAACATTGTCGTGTCGTCATGTATATAATTAGATGCATCGTCATGTATATAATTAGATGCACCAATTTTATATCATGAAGTGTCTATTTCATTTGAAATTGAGGAATCCTATTCCCAAGGGCTTGGACGAAAGTGCAACGTGTTCAAAGAGATTCTTGGAAAGTGACTAATGCAGAGGGCAACAAGACGCACATTAAATTAGATCAAACACCCGATACGGATATAGAGGACAAACAACTCAGCAAAAGAACAGCAGCAGCATACGGCTATAACCATATTTTCATGATACGGTAAAGGGGAAAAATAATCCACTACAACACTATTGTGAAGGTTCCAAGTAAAGCCAAGAGTGAAATTAGGCTCACTCACTTCACAACAAAATCCATGATAAACATTATGCATAAAACAAGGTCGGCAGCTCAGCTATCATTATACCAAACACTATTGTGAAGGTTCCCAGAAAAGCCAAGAGTGGAATTAGGCTCACTCTTCGACACAAAATCCCGTGATAAACAGTATACATAAAATAAGGTTGGCAGCTCAGCTAGCTATCATATACCAAAACCTTGCACAGCAAAGCTCATTAATTTTAATTTTATGATCAGGATGATCCAGACAGACGGCTATCTTGTTTTTTTGTTCTTTTTCTTTCCCTTCTTTCTGTCTCTTTTATTCTGAGGCTTTGGGCGTGATTTTGGTTTCGCAACTCTCTTGAATGCTTGCTTCTTAGTCACAGGCACATTGTGCTTCTTATCAGCTCCAATTAATTGGGGCACTGCTATCTGTGTTTTGTCAATTGGAAAGGTTTCTTCTGCAGGAGAGATCTCACTTGTTGTCACTGTGACTTTCGTGTTGCCATGGTCATACGTTGTTGTCCCTTTCAAAGAATACCCAAATGTTAAAAGGAGTAAAACACATAAACTTGTATTACATACAGAATACTCCACTGCATATCTAACAATACATAATTGAGGGGGGGAAATTGCAGTAGATTCATATCCCACTTGCTCCGAGTCAGCACAGAGGAAAGTTAGAGCATCCAGAGTGGAATTAAATGAGTCATCAAAGTACTCATGCCCCACCTTCCGGCGCTCTTACCTTGGATTAATAACAATGATGTGGTTATCGCATGTAATTTTCACAAATTTTCCCAATTCAAAAGTGGCTCTCAGCGCCAGCTTTGTTGCTAATATCAGAAGAATGTCTTCTGTTAAGATTTTAATCCAGAGAAGTGATCACAGTTTAGATCCACAACTATACTACTAAATCAGTAGACCCCCTTAGACCACAGAAGCATTGGCAAGTGGCCTGGCAGCCCATAAGTACTGGATCCAGCAGGCATGAGTGCTTTATAATGAGTACTGACAAACAAAATTAGCTTATAAATGTTTGAATCCAGCGGATTGGAGAGTTTGAAAAATACCAGAAATAGATGGAATTGGCTCATTTTCCTCATCCTCTCCTTGGCAGTCATCATTCTCATCAAGTGCTGAACCAGTGGCTGGTGGAGCTCCACCATAGACCATTTCTCTTTCCAGTTTCCTCTGTAACATATAGTAGAGATATAACAATTAAAACCTACTTACCCACAAAAAAGAAGAGAAAAGAAAAAGACTATTAAAACCTAAATTAAACTACATAAGCCAATTTATAACAATTTGATGGCTATGTTTGTTATTAAAAAAAATAAATTAAAAAATTAAAGAAAAAAAAAAGCTTGTCTTTTGTTTTATACTCTCAAAACAAAAACATTATCAAACAACCCAAACTATAAAATACTTAAACAGTTTTCATCTATATGTCGCATCAAAACATTTTTTTAAACTAAAAACAAAACAAAAAAGTCCCCCAAAACACATTATCAAACAATACCAATAATCCACAATGCCACGAGTGATACATATATGGCACAACACGTAAAAAAAGATAAGAAGGAATCTTGAAAACCATGATGAGATGTATGAATATTGGCAGGAAGGACCAACCACTAAGTTAATCCGTCACAACCTTCCTGGCCCGCTTCCCTGTTTTTTTTAATGAATACCCTCTCCCCTCTGCCTTCTATGTCAATATCCTCCAAGGAACTTTTCCATTAAAAGAAGATGTTTTGAGGCTTTTAACAGCCAAAAATCCCTAGGGTTTAAACCCTCGCATTATGTTGCTCCTAATAAGTTGAACAGTTGCCAAATGTACAGCATCTGGCAAAGTGGGCATCATGGCTTGATACTCTACTAACTCTTATTTAATGGAAATGTGACAGTGGGTTTACAGATGAAAGTATTCAGGCACAAAGTTAAGTTTTGTGAATGGTATATAGTGTCGGGTTGTATAGTTCATGTCTCTGCCTATATCAAATTCTCATTTTTTTTTTATACCACTTCTACTCTCAATTGTTTCTTTTGTTTTTTTATGGATGAATATATTTCAATAAAATCATACACTCCACATAAATCTCCCTAACAAAAATAGCAGATTTGACCGTATTAAAATGTTTATACCTAAAAAGCAAGGAATGATTTGGACATTCGATTGACAATAAGTCAATGTTATACATCAAATTACATCTCAATGTGGCTACATCGTGTGAATGGCCTAACCATTGATCCAAAGCCCTAGGATTATTAGATACTGATTTGGTTAAATCCTTAACCCTTTAAGATCGTACCATTCTATCCCACTTTCAAATCCGTAGTCCACAACGGCTCACTCTATCGACATTGACCTTATAGTAGCCGTTTTTCTTTTAGCAACTCTGGTCCGTATTCAATGACTTAACACTATGCTCATACATGATTTCAACACACCTATGATGTCATCCCAATTGTTAAGGCTAAACCATTGATCCAAAAAGCTCTAAGATTGTTGGGTACTGATTTAGTTAAACCTTTAACCCGAGTGAAGTATCGTAACACATCGCTATGACGAAATAACACAGATTTCTTAATTAGTACTTAATCTGAACCACTTTTGCATGAAAATATTGGCTCATTGCGTATATTCTAACAAAATACAACTTATATAAAAACTTAAATGACTAATTTCACTACCCAAAAACACGATAAAGCATCTAACTTCGAAAAAAAGAAAAAACCCCGAAACTTAATGCAAAAAGTAACCTTTTTTCGCTGCTCAATACGCTTTCGCCTCTGCGCCTCCCCTTGCTGCTTCTGTGCTTCCTTTCTCCTTTTCTTCTTCCTCTTATGAAACCCACCCACAAAGTCGCTTCCCATGCCAAAAACCCCAAATCAAACAAAAACTAACAATACTAATTCTCCAACCTCACAAAAAAAAAAAAAAAAAAGAAGCAAATTTCGGGTTTGCTTTAAACATAGTACCTAAGATCTTTCTCATCGAAAGTGACTGCGACAGCTTTGTTCTTGAGAGCCCTCTTCTTTATGTGCCGGCCTCGGGGGCGTGCGACTTCAATTAATCCTTCCATTGCAGCCTCAGAGCTCGCTGCTGTGGCTGGTGTACTTGAGTTCGCTGCTACGCTAAATTGCAGGGCTTGTGGTAAAATAGGCCGGTTCGGGTTGGTGATTTGGGTGGGTTTAGTTTGGGTATTATAAGATTATTATTAGGTCCACCCTACAACAAATGAATGGGTTTTAGATGATGATGGGCTACACATATTAAAAGGTTGCACTGTACATCACCCACCCAAATCACCAACCCGAACCGGTTGGGGGCGGACCAACGCCTTGGGGTGAGGCCCAATGTTCCCCAAAATTTTCAAAAGTTGTCAAAAAGTATATTTATTTTATAAATTTGTCATCCCAAAATAATACTTTTGTCCTCCTAAAATAATATTTGTACCCCCTTTAATTTTTTTTTTTAAAGTTTTACCCCCCTCTTCCAATATAAAAGAAAAAACCTAAAATACCCTCCTACTTATTTAGTTTTCCTCCATATTCTATCTAATTCACTAGAAACTCAACTTGATTTGGGACTCTGAGCGGTTATTCTTGATATAATATATTGTGTGAGATTTGATATTATGGGAATGAAAATATACTAGCATTAATTGTAATTGATAAAATCAAATCATAATTCAATATATTCTCTCAAATTCATTCTCCCTATAAATAGAGACCATTTATATTGTAAAATGATCCATTGAATAAAAAAGTAATGTAGCCCTGGCTTTATCTGTGAACACGTAAGCATCGTTTATTTTATATTTTATTTCTGCTTTTATTTTTATTTGTATTTTGTTCATCGTATTGTAATCAGAGCATTTTCCATATGAGACTTCTTTTCCTTTCACTAGGTTTTAGATTTTTCTTCTATAGTGAAAGTGATTAACCAATTTACTATTCACACTATAAACTTTGTTTATTATTATTAATATTTATTTAATAAATAAATGTGTATATAAAAAAATAAATAATTAAATTAAAAATTTATATATTTTGCCAACGTCTATAGGAGATGCTCTTAAAAGCATTGTCCCTAGCTTGCTTCAACGCTTACGAAAATAAAGCCCAGCTCAAATGAGATTGTCATCTTCTTCCTCATCGGGGCTGACAGATGTTGCAGATCGAGAATGTTGCCACATGAAGGCCGTGATTCCTCTTTAGGTATGCGGCAGTTGAACGAGCGGATGATTTCATTGACGTTGAGATCCCTTGAATTACGCCGGTGATGAGGATCTGCTGCTGCCCGCTGCTATGGCAAGTATTTTTTTATGGGGTGTAGTAATTTTTAACACACTCGCGTGCTTAAATAATAAGCACGCCGGTGTTAAAATATTATTAAAATAATATTTAAACAGTTAAAAAATAAAATAAAATAATATTTTAATACCAGCATACTTATTGTTCAAGTACGTAAATGTACTAAAAATCACTACTCATTTATGGGATGTAAATATCGGAATAGTCGACATATTGGGTTTGCTTGTCTTACATTCTTAAGTGTTTTTCTTATGGTGTTTACTGCAACGTAATAAGGATCCTTGCTTTTAAAAATAAAAAAAAATAATAAAAAAAAAAAAAAGACAGTTGACCATCTCTTAGCTAGTTAGCTATTTGTTAGCACAGTCATTATTTGGTCTATTGTCATTTGTTGACCCATACGGATTTTTGATCCTTTGTTTGCCCAATATATTTGGCCATTGTTGTATTGTCATTTTAGGCTTATAGATCGCCTTTATTTCAGCCTTTTGTTGGCTTTCATCTTAATTCATAGTTGGCCTTATTTTGAAGATTTTTTTGGCATATTGTTGTTAGAGGCCCAATTCCGTTTGCCGCCAAATGTTGTCAACTTTTTTTTTTTTTTTTGAAATGGGATTCAATTACTTCATTAAAAATCAAGGTTTCTCAGACATTACAATTTCCCGAATACATAAAGGGGTAATGCCCCTCCATTGGTGCTCTTCATCCAATTGCAACGCCGCCTTGGCCAATTTGTCTGCTGCCGAGTTTGCTGCCCTTCGAACGTGAGTGGCTCGCCAAGCACTGCAGCCGCCCAGGAGTATCTTCACATCATCTAGCAATTGCCCCACCGAAGCCCAGTTGTACTCCTCCCTCTGTAAACTCTGGATCACTCCAAGAGAATCCCCTTCAAGAATAACCTTCTCAACTCCCAGCTGCCGAATAAATTGAGCTGCTGTCCAAGCCGCCACTGTTTCGGCAATCATGGGGTCAGTGATATACCTCCGAGTCGTGCATTTTGCTGCCACCACATCGCCAGCAGTATTTCGAAGCACAATACCCATACCCATTCTGTTCCCCACCATATCAACCGCTGCATCCCAGTTGCACTTCACAAAATCTGGTTGTGGTGGGCTCCACCGTATAGGAGAGCTGTGCCCCGGCAGGCGACCTCCCTGGGTTCGATTCTGGCTTCCTTGTTGAACGGCCTCCATCTGAACAGATACCCACTCATGCAGCTGCGCTGGAGAGCAGAGAACCCCTTCAAAAACCAACTTGTTTCTGCGAAGCCATACTTGCCTAGCAGTACATGCAAACACATCCACTTCGGCAGCTTCAAGACGTTCCATCAGACCCCCTACAATGTCCCAGAAGCTCAAGTCTACCACGGCACACTTCTGGATCTTTCTCATGCTTCCGTGCCAGACGTCTTGAGCCGCCGGACAAGTCCATAGAGCGTGACAGACTGTCTCAGGTTCTCGCTTGCAAATTGGGCAGGAAGGATCCTTCAGGGCTTTCCTCTTGTACAAATTCTCATTCGTTGGCAAGATATTATTACAGGCCTGCCATAAAAACATCTTCACCACCCTTGGGCCTCCGATACGCCAAATCCTTCTCCACATTTGCTTTTTCTGTCCCTCTTCCGAGCACCCACCCATACACCGCCTGCTCGCCTCCAGTGCAACATGATAAGCACTACGCACGGTGAATTTTCCATTCTTTGCCGGGCCCCATATCAATTGATCTTCTGGCGCATTTAGACATAGGGGAATACCACAAATGGCACTTGCTTCAACCGGGTGGAAAATTGCTTCCACTAAGGGAATATTCCACCATCGTGTAGTGCTATCAATAAGCTCCTTAACTTTCGCATCCTCATCAAGAAATCGAACCGGTGATTGAACCTTATGAGTTATTGGAACTGGTAGCCAGCGATCCCCCCATATAGAAATTGAGTGCCCATCACCAACTCGCCACACCATACCCTCCCTTAGTAACCACTTGGCATTCCATATGCTTCGCCATACATACGACGGTTTCCTCCCCATCGGGGTGTCTAAAAGGGTGCTATTCGGATAATATTTCTCCTTAAAAATTCTTGCCACTAATGACTCTGGATTTTGGATCAACCTCCATCCTTGTTTTGCGAGTAGGGCCATATTGAAACATTCCAAATCTCGGTAACCCAGCCCACCGGACTCCTTTGACCTTCCCATCTTCTCCCAACTCATCCAAGCTATTTTATTTCCATTTTCCTTGTGCCCCCACCAAAATTTTGACATCATTGAGTTTATCTCCCGGCATAAAGTTTTGGGTATTTGGAACACACTCATGGTGTATGTCGGGATTGCCTGCACCACCGCCTTAAGTAACACTTCCTTCCCGGCTTGTGAGAGAAACTTCTCCTTCCACCCATGCATTTTATCCCACACTCGCCCTTTAATCCCTTCAAAAGCTCGGAGGCGAGATCTTCCTACAAGCGCTGGCAAACCTAAGTATGTTTCATATTTCTGTGTCACCGGTACTCCAATCAACTGTGATAGGAGCCCTCGTATCTCAGGCGATGTATTTCGGCTAAAGAAGATAGAGGTCTTCTCTTTATTTAGCTTCTGACCCGAAGCTTTCTCATAGTCATCAAGGACTTGTTGAAGGCACCTTAGCTCGGACTCTTTTGCTTTGCAGAACAACAAACTGTCGTCTGCAAAGAAAATATGATTTAAGCGTGTGCCCCCCCTCGTATCTCAGGCGATGTATTTCGGCTAAAGAAGATAGAGGTCTTCTCTTTATTTAGCTTCTGACCCGAAGCTTTCTCATAGTCATCAAGGACTTGTTGAAGGCACCTTAGCTCGGACTCTTTTGCTTTGCAGAACAACAAACTGTCGTCTGCAAAGAAAAGATGATTTAAGCGTGTGCCCCCCCTCGTAATAGGCAACCCCGTAAAATCACCAATAGCCTCTCTCCTTTGCAAAGCGGAACTGAGCCCCTCCGCACACATAATGAAAAAATAGGGCGAAAGTGGATCACCTTGCCGTAAGCCTCTTGATGGTATAATTTCCCCATATGCCTGCCCATTGACAATAACCGAGTACTTAACTGTACGTACACAAGTCATGACCAAATGGATCCACCGATCCGCAAATCCCATTCTTCTCATGACTGATTCTAGAAAATCCCATTCCACCCGGTCATATGCCTTACTCATGTCGAGTTTCATAGCCATGTACCCCTCCTTACCAACCAACCGAGCAGTTGTCAACTTATTTCAAACTCAGAGTTTAAGGGGATGTTATAATATATCGTGTGAGATTTGTTATTACATTAATATATTAGCATTGATTGTAATTGATAAAATCAGACCAGATGTATTCAATTATGATTCTATTTTATCAACTATGCCATTTTGTATTATCTCAATTTCCCTATAAATAGTAACCATTGATTAAAAGCATATTGTAGCCCTTACAGCTAATACAATTTCATACTTGATTCTTGCAATTACAGTTAAAAGCATATATCATGAATAATTTTCAAAAAAATCTTGACTCTCAAATCTACGCGTGAGGAATAATGCTACACTTACTCAATGAATGGTTATGTGGTTATGCTTGAATTGTCTTATAGATAACCACGTAACCATTCATTTGGAGCAGAACTATTAAGAGGTTCGGGGAGATGAAAGCCCTTTCAAACTTCTAAATATTTTTCAAAATTTTTAAAATACTTCTATAATTTTTTTAAAATTAAATTTTTACTTTTTTATTTTTTATTTAAAAAAAAAAGAGTTGTTTTCTCATATTTAAAATTTGAATTTCACCCTACGAGAGAATTTGAAATTCATTTCAAATTTTCATATTTCTTAAATAAAAAGCTTAACAAATAAATTATCTTCCCATCCGGCCAAAGGCGCGTGATTATAAAGTCAACCCAGAAGTAAAAACCCAACCTGCACCTGGCCTACAACTTCGATCGTTCAAGATTTCAACTCATTTCTTGTTCCAGTCAACAACCTGGTTCTCTCCACCCAACCCGAACCGAAACGGACCGTTTCCCGCCCCAGTCACATCAACTATAAAACAAAACCAGAGAGACGCAAATTTTGAAGCTGGAAATGGACCGACCCGAGAACACGCCGCACATCTTTTCGGAGCAGGTCCTCGTCAGCGGCAACATAACGCCGTTGACGCTCACCAGCGACGGCAGGCTGAGGTGGACGGAGGGATGGCAACGGTGTTTGACGGTGAAGAAGGATGTGCTCGGGTTCGCGACAGAGGGCCCGAAGATCAGGATAAGAGCGGTCGTGCAGGGCGGAGGTAAAATCTGCATGTTTGAGAGCAGTGGACGTCCGGTGAGGAAGGACTACGTGTTCGAGCCCTTGTCCGAGGACTCGCTTAGGCTCTGGTGCGAGAAGCTCCGTGAATACATTGACTCGCTTGGTAAATTTCGCGTTTTTTTTTTGTTTGGTTTGGTTTCGGTTTGTGTTTTGTTTGGGGATGGGAAAATGCAGGAAAGGAAAAGTAAAGGAATTCAAAATTTTGTGAAGTTATGGCCTTTTGGCTTCGTTATAGGATTTGAATTTCCTTTATTTTCCCTCCAACTCTGTTAGGAGCGAAATTAAACATTTTGTGATGATTCAGTCTGTTTAAGCTTTGCTCGAAGTTGTGCAATTTGATATTCGGCTTAGACAGAAATAGTTTTTTTTTTTTTACTCGAACCCCAATTTGTCAAAAGATTTCACACTTTGTTTTCTTCCTTTTCGGGAGACAGAATGGAGCTTAATGTCTATTGCATTTTTGAATTTCATTGTGGGTTGTTTGATCACATTGTTGTATCGGGATTCCCTTCAGGATAGCATAATCTGTTTCTCTTTTTAACAGGACGGCCTAAACGGCTATTTGTGTTTGTGAACCCATTTGGTGGAAAAAAATATGCGTCCAAGATTTTTGTCGATCATGTGAAAGCTCTTTTGGAAGATGCTGATATCCAAATTACGTTGCAAGGTTTGGATTATTCATTAAACTGTGTACATTGATCATTAATCCATACTTTAGGATTGTTCCTCATGCCTTTTTTTTATTATTTTTTGGTTTCCTTCCCTCAATTCAATCTTTCAGAAACCCAATATCAGCTTCACGCAAAAGAAGTTGCTAATTCACTTGATCTTTCCAAGTACGACGGCATTGTTTGTGTTAGTGGGGATGGAATCTTGGTTGAGGTAGGTTGACTTTGGTTAGTTGCTACGAGAATGTATTATATTTTCTACTTGATAAATTCATAGAATGCCATTAATTGGTTGTGGAAGCTATCCCTTAAAAGAATGAGTTATGATGGCCGCCAGCTCTCTCTGCAAAGGTATGTTTAAGATCTATCTATAAGAAAAGGCTGCAGGTGAACAGCTAGTCTGTGACTTCATCTGTACACTTGCATTTTAAACAGACATATCTTCATTATTTAAGGCGGTAAGAGCTTCTATTTTTGGAATATATTAATAGTACAATCTGGACCACAATCTATAATCTCAAAAAATTGATTATATGTTATTACATGCATTCAAGGACTTTGTTATTAAGGACTCTCATTTGACTAGGTTCTGGTATTCCTGCCATTGAAGTTCTTGTATTAAGAATTGTGTTCATGGATTGAAGTCATGGTTCATTATCCATAGCCATCAGTCCCTTGCATTGTTTTTTCCTTGACAGTTAGGCGGATAAATTAAAAGAAAATTATAAGGAACCATATTAGTTTGACTTTTTATTGTTGGATACTGTTGGGGTTTGACCTTTTGAATTTTTGGTTATGCCCACAAGCCTAAAGGCATGTCATAATGTGATGCTGCTATTGTCAGGTTGTTTATCGATATCACATTGTCTATGTATTGACTTCAATGAAAGCTATGGCATTTGTGGCTTAAATGCACTATTTATAAAGGCCTATGTAACTTACAAGAATCGCGTTTACTTTCTAGCACTTCTAGTACAACTTAATTCTCTAATTGGCCAACTCGGCATCTTTTTGACCTCCATTCCTTTTCTTGCTCTCACTAGCATTGTACTATTTACTATTTAGTAGGTAGTTAATGGGCTGCTCGAAAGAGAGGATTGGGATGTTGCAATAAAGATGCCTATTGGAGTAGTTCCTGCAGGTTTGTTCTATCTTTTTATGTTTTTGTTACTTTTTGTTGGCATTGTTTTTCTTAATGATATTTGGACTATGGTAGGCAAGCGTGGTAGATGAAGTTATCATCTGATGAATGGTATAGTATTTTCATATAATGTTCTTTGTTGTCCTTTCTCTCCCCTCCTTTCCTCTTTCGGGTTAAATTTTAATGGCACTCACATATCAGTAGGTATTCTGATAATGTACAATCTCAATAATCTATTTGTGGGAAAAGTCTAACACACACTCCACTGGTAGGACTCAACTAGTTGTGGATGCTGTTGGGACCTGGGGTTATAGCTGTGATGTAGTTGAATCTGAGTCTCTCTGATCTAGGAGGCCACAATTGGCCTTTGATTTCTGTTCGAGATAGTTCACCTGTAGAGCAATGGATAAGTTATTTAACTGATAGATTCTAATGCTAATTTGTTTTAATCATCTTTTGGGACTGATTTATACAGTAAACTTTTGTGGTCCTTCCCTGCCATGGACTTTATACTTACAAAAATCTGCACTCGTCAAGATTTTCATTTGTTAGTGAGAATGGACCATTTTAGTCTTTCTTCAAATTTTCTTGTCCAAATAAGAAGATTTATTTCTAATTTGTTCTTAATTTGGACCTTCATCATTTATCCAATACTTTGAAGGGTAATATTATGTGGTGATTAGCTAAATTATGAATGAGCAGGAACAATGGTGAGTTGCATATTTATCATTATCTTCCACCAAATTAATGGAGAGTTCAATATTTATCATTATCTTCCACCAAGTTATCCTCCCATTGGATTCTCATTGTTGTTCAAAGTGAAGGAGGGCCTGGTGGTTGTTTATTTAATATATAGAACGTTATCAATGACTTCTTTTAGTTTTGATATCTGACAAATGTTTTTGCTTGCAGGTACAGGAAATGGCATGGCAAAATCCCTTATGGATTCAGTTGGTGATCATTGTACAGCACCTAATGCTGTTCTTGCCATCATCCGAGGTTACAATTGGTGTCTGTCAGTATTTTAATTTGTGTTTCCTTTTGTCATTGTTCTCATCATGTTAACAAATTTTATGTTGTCTGCTTTAATTATTGTCAGGCCACAAGTGCTCACTGGATGTAGCTACCATTACACAAGGAGAAACCAAAATTTTTAGTGTATTGATGCTCGCGTGGGGTATGGGGAAATACCATTACCTTATTATATTTTAAGTGGAGTTCTATATGATCTTTCTAAAATATGCTCTGGGTTTTACTTGCATAATTTTTATGCAATTGTCTGGATTTGACTAGGACTACTTACCTGTAATATTTCCATGTTTTTTCTTACAAAATGTTATTTTATTTCAGGTCTGGTGGCGGATATCGATATTGAATCGGAAAAGTATAGGTGGATGGGAAGTGCTCGTATAAATTTCTATGTATGATTTAAGTGATGTCTCATTTATCATTTTAGGGTTATTCTACTGCTGGTCTGTTTGTGTGTATTTCTATATGACTTGTTATCCCATTATGTCTTTAGTCACTGCACTTAATCTAGTTTTGCAATCTAAAGTTACAAGCAGATTGAACAGAATAAATATTTAGTTGAATTAGTTGCATTACTGTTTTTAAGAACTTGATAGTATCTGCAAAGAGTCATCATTATGTTTATAATAAAGCCATTTCTAGAGTTGCTACCATGGTGATAGTTTTTATAAGAGAGCAGTACTTATTAAGGCTTTGAGGATGTAAATTGGCTTATGTATCATTATAATTATTTATGCTGAGCAGATTTGTAAAGTTGATCTTTTTTGTTTTCCTTCTAAAGGTAATTCCTTGTTGAATGCAGATGAGAGATTCATAGCTGCGTTGACACACTTGAATGGCCATAGATAAGCTACAGCTTCATTCTAATAGGAAAACTAAGAAACTGAACAAAATTTCGTTTCACACATACATTTTAGTTTTTTCTCATGGATATTTTCCATTGTTATTAATCTTCCTTTCTTTTATTACACGGGAATATAATGTAAGAATGCAAAATGTAAGCATTATTGGTGGATTTGTATCATCTAAGTTGATAAATTACCTGTTACTGCAAAAGCCTAATCTGATAAGAAATAGTGAATCTTAATTACTTAATCAAATGTTCTAATACTTCCCCTCTATGTTAGGCTTACACTTCAATGAGTAGAACCCAATATGTGGAATATTAACTTTCTAAATGGGAGGTTAAGTGAAGTCAATATTTGAATTCAGAATTACATGTTTCGATATCATGATAAATTATTAGTAATACTAAAAGCCTAGGGTTATAGGAAATGATGAATTTTAATCACGTGATCAAATATTCTAGTGCCACCAGCGGTGTAGTTGGAATATGCATGTAGTAAACAATGTCTGGCACCTAATTGAGGAAGATGTGATAACAATGCCGATTCTATGTAAAGATGGCTTGGTTGGATTATACTCTCTTGTTTTAATAGTAATCAGCATCAAGGCACTAATGCTAATTGTTTCTTTTATTTAGGCTTTTCAACGAATTTTTCATTTGAGGCATTACAATGGATGCGTTTCTTTTGTGCCTGCACCTGGATTTGAAGCTTTTGGAGAGTCAACCAATTACCAGGGCATATCTACTGGCAAGCAAGCTAGCTGCAGTCCAAGTGAAGAGGAGCCTGTTAGGGTTCGACATTATGGTTATCAAGGACCTAATATTGACTTGGAGAATTTAGATTGGAGAACTATTAATGGACCATTTATCTCAATTTGGCTTCATAATGTACCTTGGGGGGGTGAAGACATCATGGCAGCCCCTGATGCCAAGGTAAAGTCATATGATTACTGAATTAAAATTTGTTTGTTTGTTTTTTCAGCCTTTTTAGTTTTGCTATATTGCAATATATCATTACTCTCTCTCTCTCTCTCTCCATTGACTGTGTGACCTGGACCTGCATGCATATGTATCATTACTGAATTACTTAAGTGGCCATATGGAGATTAGTGTAGAATGCCCTTTGTTTTTTTGGAGGACTTTATGTGAAGGGATATCTAGTAAAGATCAGGTAGAGTTTCATCACAGTGGTTTTAGGAGAAGCATCTTCTGGATTCTATATCCCTATGTTCTCAGTTAGATGACTTTCTTACTAAATTGAGATTCTTATGAACAAGGTGCTTATTGCTTAACACATGCACATATGTCAGCAAAAAATTACCCTTGTATTTCATTAGAAATTCTAAGCAGTCTTCCTAACCAATGTGGCATTCCTCCCTCCCTTAGTTTTTTTTTTTTTTTGGAAAGCTGCTCAGCGTTTGCTTTAGAAATATCTTCTAAATACTCATGATGGCATAATTATGTCTAATAATGTACTTGTCATTATGAGCATAAATGACATTTTGAGTTATCTTTTGCCTGTTGATGTGCAGTTCTCGGATGGTTATCTGGACTTGATTCTTATTAAGGATTGTCCACCGTTCTCCTTGCTATCATCAGTGATGATGAAAATGAACACTGGAAATCATGTCAGATCACCCTATGTCACTTACCTCAAGGTAAGTAATAATAAGACATTTTTAATCTGGTTTTCATTATGTTTTCTTTTTGACCGTTGAGCAGATGTTTATGATGTCAAACAAATCTCCATTATTTGCTCAACTTGTGGAGAGAGAAAGGTTTTCGGTGATATATATAGATAAAGTATTTTTGTCTTCTGTTAACTGTTCCTTGTGTATCTTGCAACAACATACAGGTGAAGGCATTCATCTTGGAGCCTGGTCTCCAAACTGACGACCCAACAAAGGAAGGGATCATAGACTTAGATGGTGAGGTCCTGGCCAGAGGAAGAGGAACGTACAAGTGTGACCAGAAGGCACCGATGGCCTATGATAAACTTCAAATAACTGTGGATCAAGGTTTAGTTACCCTATTTTCTCCTAAAGTATGAGAAATGCTACATATACTCTCAAGTGCTTATTACCAGATGTGGCAGTAAAAATATTTACCATTAATATATTATATACAAATTAACTCATCGAAAATTCAATAATGATTTTTACTGCCAAGTTAGAAAGTAAGCTTTTGGAAGTGAATAATGATACACTTACTCTTAATTCCTTACACAATTTTTTCACACTCGAGTGACTTTTAAAACCGCCATTGAATATGAGATAGATTTTTATTAGATTTCAATCCAATAGTGGTTTTAAAAGCCACTTATGGGTTTGAGAAAATGGGTATAAAGAAGTGGGAGTAAGTGTAGCATTATTCTTTGGAAGTATATGTAGCATTTCTCTTTAATATTTTCATGGAGTTCATTTGACAGTCCACTGATACTTTTTCAAAAGAAATTTATTGGGGATTATTTATTTTGTTCTGCCTGTATAGAACCCCATAGCATATTTTGAGCATGTGATTGGATCTGTATCATGAACAATATCAACTAGGCTGTATGTCACTTGAGCTCACATCAACGTTTGAGATCACATGATCTCTCTATCAATTTCACAAAAGTAATTACTGGTTGCCAGTTAGGTTTTTGGGGTCTCACAAGAATCATAGTTATGGTCTCGTGACTTGATGGTACATCTTTATCTTTCACAAACAAAATCTACGGTCCATGATTTGTTGGGGAAAAAAAAAAAAAAAATTGATGCGTAGTTCTTTTAAGTATACAGTAAAAATAAAGGTGAATCATCATTTTCTTTCTTTATAAATTTACTCACATCTGCCATTTGATTTTACAGTTTAAATTTTGTTTTGTTACATTTAACTTGGTATATTGTGTCACATCATTTAAAATTTTTATATGATGTGACAATATATTCACTATGTGAAAATTATGTACTCTTGATCATTTGGTCGAAGAAATGAACGTTCTGACCACACATATCTCCACCATTGTTAATGGGTTAAACCAAGACATTCTCCTTGGAAAGGACATGTTCTACCATTAATTAGGCTTTAAGATAGATAAAGATAATTGTTATGAAGTATTATTAATATGTACTGAGTTTAGACTTTAGGGGACCGCAATTGTCCTAGGTTCAATTATATATAGCCGAAAGAGTCTAATGACTCATCATAAACAAAGCAAACCCAAAATGAAAAGAAACCTCTCATTCTTATGCTGTGTTTTTAACATGGGATTTAATTGTTTTTCACTAAGATCGCTGCATCATTACACTTTTCTCGAACATCATTACACTTTTCTCGAACGGAAGTTATTTAAATGTGCTTCATTTAGTCTACCCTACATGGGTAACACAGATCAAGAAACTAATAGGAGTCCACCACATGCACGTTGTGTTAAACACGCCTTACTGAACCATCGACTCTAATACTACGGTTAGAAAGATTTTCATTTTTTATTGAGTTCTTTTGACGTGATTATTATATAGTATGTCAGGATACCACTCGATCCAAAAACTTAATTAGGCTAACAGATTTGAACCTAATTGTGTAGCGATGCTAAATCTCGACAATTTAATATTATATTTCTAGTCCTCACTTTTGGGTTTGTTACTGCTATGATTTGGAGACAGCTTCTCATGCTGGGTCGGTAATGCATCACAGTCATATGGTATGAATGTGTACTGTCATTTTGGTTAAGGGATCAACTTAGACCAACTATAAGCTAGTCAAGGGGCAACCTTAAGGAAGCCAGCATGATTCCAAATAACGTATGATTCCAAATAACTTGAAGTGCTCTATTTTGTGGTGGCACTTTGACTTCACGCAAAAGCTTACTTGCATGTGAAAACTGCCCATTTTGATTCCCTCTTTCACTGCTTTTGCTTTTGAGTCCGGATTTTTTTTTTTTTTTTTAATGAGCAATGGCGCGTAGAGAGTAATCTTACTCTTCATACGAAAAATGTGACGTGTTTTAAGTTATTTTTTTTATTAGGTGCTTAATAAAGGT
Source organism: Corylus avellana (assembly GCF_901000735.1). NCBI lineage: Eukaryota > Viridiplantae > Streptophyta > Magnoliopsida > Fagales > Betulaceae > Corylus > Corylus avellana. Next base: position 44,474,367 of record NC_081542.1, on the reverse strand, counting down.
ATCAGCTACTTAAAACATGTTACATCAATAGTGTGAAATGAATGTTAAGAATATAATTACTAATTCATAAAAAGATCACGAAAACAAGTCATGACATCTACCATTTAAAGTTAGTAGCCTTCTCTACTAGCTGGAGTAAGGCATTTGCCGGCTGCTAGACCGAACCAAGGGGCTTGCGCAGAAGGGTTATGGCCACTGGTTTTGAATTTTTTTTATTAAATTACTTATATATAAATGGGCTTAAAAATTAGGTTTGCCTTTTTCCCTTCTATCCCTATCCTCTATATTGCTTAGGAAAAAAAAAACAACCCTAATAATTCCTTAAAGGACAGGCAATCAAGAAGGAAAAACTAGACCATGATTTCATGCATGCATAGTAGTTTCTTGTCTTAATCACTCGTTTATTACATTGCACTTAGGAAACCAGTCTGCATTTATGAACAGAGGGTCGTCGCCTGTCGGGCATTCATGAAACACCTTATTGCTTTCACACGCACAATATATATATATATATATATATATATATACACACTCGTGTGATGGCATTCATTGTGGAAATTCCCAACCGCGTGAAGAGTACGTAGCAGCCAGCTGGACCACAATGGAGGTCATACATATATACTATTCTTCCTCTGTCGACATTGTGAATTGAATGATAAATAACATGGCGGATGCAAGTCCAAGCTAGGAGGGACCATTGTACGTGTCGCTACATGCCATCATATATGACTAATGCCTCTAGAAAAGTTTTAAATTGGCTAATCTTTTTGAAAACAAAAAAAACAAACGAACTAATGTGAAAGGTTTACCAGTTTGTTAATATGTGAGGATGGGAATAACCCTTACTATTGGGATACCGAATTTTATTGAAATTCAAACAAAGAGACGAGAGTTGCAAGACTCACATTCTAAACTATTCAAAGCACGTGGATCCTAAACAAACGAACTAATGTGAAAGGTTTACCAGTTTGTTAATATGTGAGGATCGGAATAACCCTTACTATTGGGATACCGAATTTTATTAAAATTCAAACAAAGAGACGAGAGTTGCAAGACTCACATTCTAAACTATTCAAAAGCACGTGGATCCTAGCCTTTCGGACATCCTCATTATGGGTGTGGATTTTGCATAGAACCAGTCGCATGCAGACATGCCCCATGCCCCCACATTGAATTCGAATCTATTATACTTTGGAGCCGTGATGCACATGAAGAAGGAACTTTTTTTTTTTAGTTTTATTGTGCTGTCCCATTAAGGAGAGAACAAAAAGCACGTGCAGAACGTGCAAGATGTGAAACCTTCCAAAGAAGCATAGAAGTAAACTAAATATCGCGTATCATTGTTCGCCGACATTTTAATTATGTTCCTCTATTATTGTATTGTACACATAATCTAATCGGATAAAGTTTTCATCTAAATTAGGTCGGAATAATTTTTTTTAACTTAGTCTATAAAAATAACATGTGTTTTTTTTTTTTTTAATAATATGTGAGATGCACATGAGTTTGTAATAAAATTTCTTTCAACTTGGTCTCTGTTATTAAAAAAAATGTACATCTCATATGTTCAAGGGACACATCTCATTTTTATAGATTAAATTAAAAAAAAAAAAAACTGTCCTAATATATATATATATATATATATATATATATATATTTTCTAATGTCGCGTCACGTGTAATAAAAGTATTTATTTCTTCTCGGGGGTTTAGAATTTGGATGGCGTGCGTTGGCCGTTGGGACCCCAGTCCACACTACAGACAGCGTAACAGAACGGCAAGATTTACGGGCCGTTCCTCATGCGAAACATTTGTGGTAGAGTAGACCCACGTCATTTCAGCCGCAGGGCATGGCCTCCCTTTACTTGTTACTTCCCAAGGTTATTCGGTTAACCTCTAGAGTCTACATATATGTTCACATGTAGGCCCATGGAAACTACTGATCATTTTGGGTTTTTTTTTTTTTTTTTTTAAAGTAAATAAGAAAACGTCACATGAATTAAAACACCAAAAAAGATTTGGATTGACAATCCAAAAACAAAAATTACAATGCAAAACATATAAATAAGGGGTAATTAATTTCATTGAAGACCCCTGAATTTTTATTCGATTTGACAAATATTTTTCAGATTTCAAAATCTCTTAATTTAGTCTCTTTTAATTGCAATCAATTTGGACCCATCGGTCAAATTTTAAATATTAAATGACATTTATAACCCTAATTTTTTTATAAAGTTTTAACTTTACCCTTAATTTTAAAACTTTTTTTTATTTAAAAAAAATGAAAATCAGAGATATTTTTGTCTTTTTTTTTGTATTTCTAGCGGCTAAATTTAACGGATGAGTTCAAATTAAGAGTTCAATAGACTAAATTGAAAAATTTTGAAGTTTAAAAAAAATTTGTCAAATTGAATAAATGTTATAGATTTTCAGTGAAGCTACCTCTATAAATAACTAATAGAAATTAATAAAAAAAAATGATTCAATTCTTCATGTAAATGCTGCATAAAGCGGTAACCGAAGCATAAAACAAAAGACACGGATAAAGGCGACTCTTCCCGGGCCCGCCAAGGCAGTGCAACAACTACGGAAAGGAGATCGTTGAGGGGGGGGGCATGGCCTCCCTTTACTTTTGCTTCCCAAGGTTACATCTAAAGTCTAAATGTTGAAATGTAGGCCCATAGAAAGTATTGATATTTGGGGTGTTGATGCTGCCTACCCTATCTATGCCCATCTAAAGTTCTCAGGACTACCTTTTTGTTTCTGCTTTTTCCGGATAATCTGCACGATAAATAAGCTATAGCCTATAGCCTTTTGTACAATACCATTAAAAAGTAATAATGTTAAAACAAGATATTTAATACGAAAAATGCTAGGTGTTTTTCAAATGTTCTTCTAATTATGATATAACTTTTAAAATTATCGTTGAATTTGAAATTATTATTATTGACTTTTAATCTATTGGTAATTTTAAAAGTTACATCACATTTTAGATGATATCAAGAAAACACTAGAAAAACACATAGCATTTTCCATATATAAAATGCATTTTTGTGTTCCTTCTACCTCATTAATTTTGGCAAGTAGAAATAATTTTGCCTTTGGACATGAGGATAAACTGCTTAGTCCGTCAGGGGTGAAAACTCTTAGGTTACCTGGTAACTGGTTTTGGCAGGTGGGGTTAGTTACCTGTAGGAGTTTGATTGACGGTGATGATTGTTATACAGTATACGTTTACGATGTACAATTAATTTGAGTAAAGTTTTCCTACGTTATAAAATAATAATAATAATTAAGGAAATCATGATATATATCCATGTGGCTGTCCGCCCATGCTCACTATACTATTGTAAACTTGTTAGCATTCTCCTAGGAACGAAACAACAAGGAATACAACATAGTTAATTGTGTTGTCCGACTCAATCAATGCTAGCTAGCTTCATGACTCATCCATTTAGTTTTTACCACATCATAGACAAACATTATCTAATTATATCGGTGTTTGTCTCCTTTTTGTCTTTGCATTGACTCTCTCTCCCTTGCATGCTCCATAGTTTTCCAAGATTTGTTCACACCTACCTACTTGCATGGATCACATCAAGCAACGACTAACATTTCATATATAAACCAAATCTTATAACGATATAACGATAAAAATCAACGGGATTTTTCTTTTTTCACAAGTCTTTATTAATTCAAAGATGATTGGAACTATAGTGGCTCATATTCTTCAAAGAAGAGAAAGTAATACTGAAATATTAGTGGTTGACCGAGTAGACGGAGCAGAGTAAATAGAGCGAAATACTTCGGTACAATTAGGATTTTCCTTTCGATATGTTCTGTTGTAATCTTGAATCATTAATATGTAAAATATAGCTGTACTCTCCTGTAGACGTAGGCACCTTATAAAATCACGTAAATTTGTATCTTGACTCTCATAATGAGATTTTTATATTTTCGATTTCCTGTAGACGTAAGCACCTTATAAAATCACGTAAATTTGTATCTTGACTCTCATAATGAGATTTCTATATTTTCGATTTCATATTATTTACTATTATTGTGTACGATAATAATAAAAATTAATTTTTAATGTCACGTCATCTTAATTGTATGACAATTATATAATAGTCTACTTAATAAAAACATGGTGTCCTTCTCTTTCTCTCCCCATGAGAACCGAACATAATGAAAATTATACGCAACTGATTTACCAGACCCGTGAATGAAGGGAGTAATTTTGGACTGTGATTCTACATATATATATATATATATATATATATGTCACGGAAGGTTACTGTGAGAAGTCTGAGAACGATCTCGTGCAGTAAATTATGGGGCCCCTTGTTTTCTTAAAGAGAAGTAGATTAAACAGGAGTGGGTTTGTCATTTGTGAATACTGCATATACAGTGCAGAAAACAACGTCTACGATCTTCCACTGCTCAGATGAGATGACTGTTCTTGAACCCCACAAAAAGCTTAAAGAAGATGCTGCGTCATCTTTTCCCACTGCAACCATAGCCTAGAGCCGACTACTTCTGTTATAAAGGAAGCATGCAAATCCACATACACACACTATATATATAGACGTACCTTAACATAACAAACCCATCATCAACTCATTCTTAGCCGTTTGATTATTCACATGCCCCACAAATGGGCCCACCCAAGCATGCATATGGCTGTAATTGTGGATTTGGATCCCGTACAACGACGAAAGGGCAGTCTCATGTAAGAGCTAAAAGCCCGCATAAGTGAGGCTCAAACTCTTGGAATGCTCGGCCAAACATGTAGGATTCAGGTAACCTTTTACGTGAATGAAACTACTTATTTCAAAATCAGTAGTATTTATTTATTTTTTATTTTTTGACATGTCCATACAAGGGAAGGAGGAGGCCAGGAAGATTCGAACTAGTGACCTCCGCTTCAAGAAACGTAGTTCACATCCGATTGAGCTACTCCTTGAGGACTCAGTAATATTTATAGGACTGTGATATAGTACAATAATAAAATACGTAAAATATTTAATTAAAATATGAGGTAAATGATAAAGGAGGCCATAGACCAATGTCTCTTAGGTTAGTTAATTATTTATGGGTAGTTTAGCTTTACTCTTTTCTAAACCAAACCAGAAAATGAAAGAAGTTTTGTCTGAACAGAAAAGCACTTGTCAAAGCCCCCACAAAAGCGCGTGTATTTGGAAAAACCCTGCAGAAGTAAGCGTTACGTGATTGCATTGCATGATGATGACCCTCGCGTGGGGGCGGGACCAGGCCATGCATGACATTTCGCTTACTTTACATACAGCCATATTCCCCTGCCCTACCCTCGAGTCTTACACAATTACCTAACATTGACCCCTTTTTTCTCGTGGGTTATTATTGTAAATTCACCATCACAATACGTCCCTATTTTCTAACATTATTTGTTTTATGATAAAATATCTGACACTTCGTCTCCATTCATCTGAGCATATAATTTTTTAACAAAATTTTATTTTAAATTGGCCTGGTCAATTTTTTTTTCCTTATTTAATCTATTAAAATGTTATTTGTTTAGGGAAGCAATAAGGAGCGAAACAAATAAATCTAAAAAAAATTTTAAACTGACGTGATAGATCCTGAGTAACAGATAAGAAAAAAAATTATATTTTTTTAAGTTAAAAACCCTTGTCACTGTCACGTGAGTTTTAAAATTTTTTTGAATTCATGATATTTAAAAATATGATAAAATTAATAAATATTAATTATAATTAAATTGAGTGGAGGAGTTTTTTTACGTAGGGAAATTTGCGTCAAACACGTATTAAACCATTATTGGGATTTTGCCCAATTAATCCAAACATATTATTGCACGGGTGGGCCCAGCTCCTCGTCTTTACTTGGGGAATTTTGAAATGAAACGAGAAACGAGAAACGGAGAGAAAGTCTAACAGGAAACCGAGAAACGACGACGCTCGGAAAAAATTGGAAAACAAAACACAGAAAAGCCAACGATTCGACGTGCTTTTAAAGCCTCTTATATATATAGCAATACATTTTACTTTCTCACGCTTCATAAATAACCATTCTCTCTCTCTCTCTCTCTCTCTAAAACCCCCCTCTCTCTCTCTTTCTCTCTCTCTCTCTCATGTGAATTACAGATCAGGCCGCAAATATACCATTTCGATATTTGGACTTTCTCTGGCTATGGTGTTCGATGGGGCTTTGAATTTCTAGGGTTTGTGTAGCATTTCTTGCTCTCTGGCTCTGGGCTTGTATTTTCGATGTCGTCTGCTTCGTCGTCGTCCAAGCTGTGCTACAATTCGGAGTGCAAGGAGCTGAAATCGGAGCGGCCCAGGAAGGGCTGGAGGCTCCGGACCGGCGACTACGCCGAGCTCTGCGATCGATGCGTGTAAGCGAACTTTTGTCTGTTTGTTTTTCCTGTTTACTGGTGGTTGACTGGTACAGTGGCTTTTGCTCATTTTATTACTTTGTTTTTTTCTTTTTCTTTTTTGATTTTGAGGTTTCATTTGGCGTGGTTTTGAGGTTTTGGAGTAGTGGTGGATTAGTTCGAGTTCGAGCTTCGTGCGTGGTGTTTGAAGTTCTAGTGGAGTGCTTTTGGGGATTTTTGCTGAATTTGGATGTGGTTATGGATTTGTTGCACTCGAGATTGGGCTTGATACAAAGCTAATTTGGAAAATTGGGTCGGGGTTTATGTGTTCGCTGGTGTGAAGTTTGGTTGAGGAAGCTGAATAATCGAATTTTTCATTTACTTTTGTGCTCACTGGAAAGGGACTTGAATAATAGGAAACTTCATTTTGGGCGAGTGTTTTTTACGTAAGACTGTTTGTCTTAACGGGGAATAGTTCCTGAAATGATTTTTTTGGAGTTTTTCCGGGGCTTTTAATTTGGTGGACTTTTTAATGTGATATTTATTGATTTCGTAAATAATCATTATGTCTATAACTTCGTTTCGTCAAGAACTTCTCTCTGTGAGTGTAGGTGTCTTGTGAATTTCTCTCTGTACATGTTTTGAGTGAAAAAAGAATTGGACCCTTCACTGCAGATTTCCCTTTTTTGTTAAATTGCAATTAGTAGGTGTCTGTCTGCTTTGCTTGCTGTTGCCTAATTGTAAGTCGGGTTTTTAGAGGTTAATTAATGCAAGTGCGACTCTAAAGTTCTGCAGCTTGAGGGTTCGGGCTGGTTCTGGAGCTCTCTCAAAAAGTAGAATTTTCCTCTTGTTTGGTGTACTGCTTGAAATATTGTCATTTATTCATTACTTGATGAGCATAAACTAGGGGATGCAAAATCAGTGCACTATGTTTGAATCCAATTATCCGATGATCATTCATCCGCTCTTAACCATTGTCCTTCTGCTCGTCAATTTGGCAACTGCTTTTCACTCTGTTTTTGGTTGCTTGGGGGATTTTGCATTTTGTGTTTTATTTGGAAGGTCAATGTAAAGATCTTCGAAGTTCTAGAGGTTCTGTGTCTTAATCCTTGAGAGGTTTTCATGAGTCCAATCTTGAATAATGTCTTCCCTTTTTTTTTGTTGGAAGACATTTTTATCTTTAAATCATATGACAGACTCTGCTTATCATCTACCTCAGTTGTTGAGTAACAACTTTTTATTAGGGCCTAGTTAGTCCTCTGCTTCTTGTCATTCTCGTAATTTCTCCATTGTTTGGAGATGACAAAAACCCAGTCCTTGCCAGCTCATTGTGCTTGTAATCAGTCCTCTGATCTTTTCCACTGTCAGGATATTGTCTTAGTAAGAAATGTGTTCTTCTTTTCCGCTTTTGGGGGTGGGGGAAGGGGAGAATGCTGATGGCCTGTTTAGGGAGGAGGAGCGTAACGGCTTCCATGGCTTCCTTCAGGTTAGAAGACAAGGCTAGATTAGAATGTATTATATCTGACCATTAGTGGTATGGTGGTTTGGGCTTTCTCCCCCTGGCTAAGTGATAATCTCTTGTCCTGTAGGCTGTTTCCATAACTCTATGGGATTATGGCACAGGCAGTTTAGTCCTTAGGTTACTGGAAGTTCTTTAAGGAGCTTAACCTCAAAGTTTACACGAGCATGCTAGTAAGGAATGTTGTTTTTTGCCTGAAAATATAACTCCTTGATTAACTATTAGCAGTTAAAGGACAAGGACTGGACTCAGGGGTAAAGGCTGGTCCGATCCCAGCTTTTCAGCCTTCGTTTACTAAGGAGAGAACAAATGAATTGTATAAGCCTCTTTACTCTTCCATCCTTTGATTCCAGACGAGAGGCAGGATGAGGCCTTTCCCTTTCCTTTCTAATAGCTTGTTTCCTGTATGGTTCTAAAAGCGGGGACAGCTACTGGAAACGACCTATGCTACCCCACTCCAAGCAGCGGTTGGGGAACCCATCGAGATGGTGGGGAAGCCTAGCAGAACAGCTATCTCACACTTGGCTAGGAGCTTTTCTCTTCAAAATATGGGTGAATTTTTCGTAGGGGTTGATAGTCCCGTTTGCTAGGCTTTTCCGAACTTCCCTTCTCCTTTCTGCCCGTTAAATCCTTTTCCTCTGCACCCGTGTGACCCTGGTTTTTCTGACCCTCACCTATAAGGGGTCTCAATGATCCAATGAGGAAAAGATTTGTTAGGAAATTGATTCTAGAGCTCAATCTAGCTCTTATGGGGCTAGTTGAGACGAAGGTAATGGAAGTAAACATGGGGGAGTTTTTAGAGCTATTGCTAAGGGTTAGAAAGTTATTTGTAATGGCATTACTGCTGAAGATTGCCCCAGTTGGAAAAAGACCTTGGTTGGATATTTTGTATGTCAAAGATTGGCCTACTAGGTAGTCAGTTTTATTTCGCACAGGCTATGGGATGACTTGGGGTTGGAAGAGGTGCTTTTCTTCTTCTTCCCTCTTCAAGCTTTTCCTTCTATTTCCGAGTGAAGAAGAGCTTCAATTCCTTCCACTCTCACCACTGATTTCTTTGATGTGGGGAGTGTATAGTGTCTGCAGAATAATTGATCTTGTACATCCATGTGTTTCTGCCCCAGTTTTTTCATTTTGCTTTCATGCTGCATTTGATTATTTTCTAATTCATTCTACAGACTGATTTTGAATCATAATTTCTTTGATTTCTATTAGGTTATGCTGTTTCTCTCACAAAATAAAATTTCCCTGGGTTAGTTAAGAATTTTTGGTGAATTATTACAATTGATGCATCTATTTACTCAGCAAATCTCTCAGTTCTGCCAGAATGAGATATGCCAATTTTCTCTGCTTTTATGTTTCCTTATTAACTTAGCATGCCTGCTTTTTCTGTCTCTCTATGTTTATTTCCTAGGGATGGATTAACTCAGTTGAATGGGCTTCCATTTATATGTTTGGTCACAACAAAAATTAGCTCTTAAGACAATTATGTGGCCTGCAAAATAAAGGGTATGTTTATCAATGTGTTTTGGAGGGTGTTTTGTATTTTTGGTTTGAAAAAGTGTTCTAATATGGCATAAAGGTGAAAACTGTTTTTGTGTTTTTAGGAGTGTTTTTTGTTTTGGGTTGTTTGTTAATGTTTTGTTTTGAGAACAGAAAACAAAAGACACCATGAAAATTCTGTAGTTTCCAATTAAGTATGGAACTACCTTGTTGACTGTGGAGAAGAACATTTCTTTTATTAAATAATGTATCAGCTTTTGAATGGTTGTTCTCTGTTGGTAGATTTTTGAATGGAGAATTATGTTGAATTTAATTTGAAAGAAGCCCTTAGTCAATCTTATGTTTTGTGATGTATCTTATCCAGTAATATCAAGAACTCTTAATCTGTGTTTGTGATATCTTTATTCAAATTCTTAAGTTATATATAATTTGACTTTAGTTGTATGTGACTCTAGTTCTGTTTATGAGGAAGGAAGATTCTGTGAGACTTTCCACTTGAATGCTACTGGTTGGAGGTGTTGTGAGACTTGTGGGAAGGTGAGCCGAGAATTTTGCTGGTTTATTAATATTCTTTTGTGGTTTGGTAGATATCTAATTGGTAACTTGCATTCTTTAAACAAAAGTTTTGGAATTTCAAATATAAACATTCTAATAGTTAATCTTCCTTTGCAGCAAGTTCATTGCGGATGTATTGTTTCAAGTCATGCATTTACGTTGTTGGATCCTGGAGGGATTGAATGCATGAAGTGTGCAAGGAAAAATGTCCTTTGGGTACGGGTGTATTTGGCTTTTCCTATAAATCTTAAATATTGACCATATTTTTATGATTTTTTGTTTGCTGTTTGTGGTGCCAATATTTTGACACTGGCCTGTTTTTTGCCTTGGTGTTATTGCCAATATATCACTAGTTGCATTTGATTGATAGTATTTCACTAATTTGTGTTGGTCATGCCCTTAATTAGCGTTGTATGACTGTTAAGTTCAGAAATTTTTTAACCTTAGTCAGTCTAGTGGAAGGCTTATAGCAGTAAATATAGGTTTCCTTGCTTAGATTGAAGTATCTACATGCATGTGCTTACATGCACTAACTTCAGTTCAATAATTCATCCTTTATTTTACTGCTGGCAGAAGAAAGAAGAAGTTACCTCATCTTAGGAGATTGTGCTATTGATGAGGGGTTCTTGTACTATTTCTAACTGCTGGATCCATATACTATATGGAAACCTTTAGTGAACGGAACATGGCCTGTTATAGTTTAGGTGTTCTCTTATGTTACATTGTTCATTGATCTCCCTCGCCCTCTTGCTTGACATATGTCTAATGTACCTATCTGTGCTCATATAATGTTTTCCAGATATTTAGTAATAAATTGCTAAGATACTATTTTGCATCGTCTTCTTGCTTCAAAATTTTCCTTCTCTTCTTCCTTTACCCTTCTTTTCCAGAGCTATTTTGTAATCCAAACTTTATCCAATTTTTCCATCTTTCGCAAATTCTGACTATCCATTTAGAATGTGGAACTGTTTTAAGTTTTTTCTTTTCTTTTTCTTTTATTACAGCAACATAATATTATTGTAATTATTTATGGATATTTCCAAACAGTTTAAACTGTGCTGAGCAGATAAGTGTCTGTATATGATCCAGCAAAGAAAGTACTTACATATGAAGTGATACTCAATATGTGCAAGTCTTGGATTTGATGTGCTATTGATTTTGTTCTAACTCTGCACTCCATATGCTGTATTTCAGACATCAAATCCAGCATGGCCAACATCTTTGTGTTTTAATTCACTTTTACCCGAGCGGCTTAAAGACCTATCTTTCAAAAATTGGAGTCAGTTGGCTGGATCAGGTCCTGTACCATGGCGGCAAGCACCCAGTTTGTTCAATTCTTCTGTAGCTGCTGAGTTACAGTCAAGGGTGCCCTATGAAGTTGACATGTCAGGTGGCGTTAACAAACTTAATGCCAGTGAAAGATTATCTACCTCTTCCCTCGAAAAAAAGAAAATTGAGGATTTTTCTGAAAGATTAATGAATGGAAGCCTCAAGTTTGGTGCACGGGAAATACTAGAAAATGGGAATGCAGGTACTCATGTTATTGGCATTTGATATTTTCTGGGAAAAAAAAAAAGAAAGAAAGGAAAGAAAGAAGCAAAAAGAAGAAAGAAAAAAAGTTTTCTGATGATTTGCTATGTTCCTGCTTCCATGCTTGAGAAAATTGTCATCTACAAATAACATGTAGAGAGGCAGCTAAATTTATGTGAAATTTTTGTTGCAGGAATTAAGGTTGAGGAAAACCATAGTTCATGTTTATCTCAACAATCTTGCTCCTTAAAGGAGGAACCATCTACCCCACAATTTGGTTTGATTGTACCTCATCCATCTCCAAATGAAGCAAATGGTCAAATCGGGGTTAGTGGAACTCATTTGCGAGCAACTTCTACACCTATGCCAAAGCAATTTCATGGTAATTTACATAGTGGAGTTGACTTGTCTGGTGAAGCTCAGGTTCGCAATGGAAGGCCTCGAGTAGATGCACGAGGAAGAAATCTCTTACTTCCTCGGTATTGGCCCAGATTTACTGATCAAGAGCTACAACAAATATCTGGAGAGTATCCTTTGACTAAATAGCATATTCTTGATTTTTTGTTGAAGATGAATTAAAATCATATTTTTCTGTTTTTTTGATGAGTATATTTTTTCTGATTAACTATAATTTTTCAAGTAATGACTGATTTTTATCAAAATTTCTGTGAGATCTATTCTGATTTCTGTGGAGGAGCTTGGCTTTGCTTTATATAGTTTTGATGCAAGACCTGTCTATTCTTTCTACTCACAATTCAGCATCATATACCTTAACCATATGTAAGTTCAAATTCTGTAATCACTCCTTTATTTGAGAAAATGTTGAGTGCCAGTGATGCTGGGCGGATTGGGCGGTTAGTGCTTCCAAAAAAATGTGCAGAGGTGAGTCTGATGTGTATGTACAGCATTTCTATTGTTAAAGCTCTTTAGATTGGAAAGAAAGGGTTCCTGGTTCTCAATTTACAATAGTTTCTGTTGATGTATATGTTATGGTCAATCCATAGGAAATAAATAGATGTTTTAGTCATTTTGTGGACTGAACCATGTCATAAGACGTAGGCATGCCATAGTGCTTTGTTTCAATTTTCTAATGGTTGGATGCGGAGGGCATCCAGTCAGTTGGTGTCCCAGCTTGACCTTTTACTTTTCGCTCTGATGTTGGTGTTCCATTTTGATAACATATACTAGAGTTTAATTCTCCTTTTCTCTATTCTTGCTTGCTTAGTAACATAACTATGGTTGTAAAGATAGGTTCATGGACAGTTATTGACTGTTTATGATGCTAAAAATTTAAAATAAATATTCTTTTTCTTAAAAAAAAAAACTGGTGATGAAAGGAAGAAAACATTACTAGGTTATAGAGTTGTAAGTGATCGCCTACTAAAATGGTAGAATAATGTTCAACAGCACAAATACTTGTCTAGCTGTTATATACTGTAGCAAAGATCTATGTCACACTGTTGATAGCCCCAGAATGATTGCTAGGGCTGTCATTCCAGGTAGGCTGTTGCTTAGTGTAATTTATTGTGTAAAAAATTTGCATTATGGTCATTGTAAGTAGTTTTGACTTCAATCAAATTTCATCTTTGGCATGAGATTTATATGGATATCTGCTTTTAATGAATTGCTTGTTGGCCATTCACATTTCTAGAAGATCCTGTTTAAATTTTGCACATTAGTTTTAGTTGTCACAACTTTTTAGGAGACCCTTTTTTAATTTGGCATATTAGTTTTAGTTTGTCACAACTTGTTATTCAGATAACCCTTGTATAACAATATTCATTCACCATGAGACAGGCCTACTTTCCTCCAATTTCTCAGCCTGAAGGACTACCTCTTAAAGTCCAGGATGCAAAAGGCAAGGAATGGGTATTTCAGTTCCGCTTCTGGCCCAATAATAATAGCAGAATGTATGTGTTGGAGGGGGTTACTCCTTGCATACAGGCCATGCAATTGCAAGCCGGCGATATAGGTAATTAATCAAATACTACTGGAGAATTTCTAGCTTTTGGATGATAGGGTTGATTAAATTTTTCTTATGGGCTGAATGGCACCTTTTTTATGCTTTAGTTCAGTATGAATGTCACCTGCCACCATTTTTCTTCTTTGTGATTCTTCTAGACTTGCTTTTGTTCTGCTTGAATTTACTAAATTCTTGTACATTTCAAGCACAGTTTTTGAAATTTGATCAAATACTTTTGTTCTGGACGCTGCCTTTTTAGTTTATGTTGATTTCCTATGTACTTGTTTCATGCTTGTATCTTTTATTTCATCTCCCTAGCAAGTGTGGTATCAATTAGCTGTGATCGAGTGCATCATGATTTCATAGTTTTCTTGTTTTGGAACTGATAGTTGATTTTACTTTCTCAGTAACATTTAGTCGGCTAGAGCCAGAAGGAAAATTGGTTATGGGATTCAGAAAGGCTTCAACTGCTCCATCATCGGATCAGGTTTTGCCTTATACAATAGCTTAGCATCATATTCTTACTGTACATTTTTATGTGTAAGAGTAAAGACAGCATTTATGACTATAGCTATCTAAAGTATTTCTTCCAGAACCATCTTTTTTTCATCTATATGGTGTATGGGAGTTCAGTTATCTGACAGAGTTGTTAAAATGATCAACTTTTCTTTTAGACTTTTTATGCTTCAAGAACTGCATTTATTGCTCTTGATTTTTTATTAATCTTGGATAATTAGCTAATTGCAGATTTTATTTTTTATTTTTTATCAAATAACGAAATTCCACAAATTCAGAAGCTAGTTATCAAAACAAGAATATCCCAGAAGGTTTAGCTAATGATCACCTTCTCTCTTTTCTCTCTCTCGTTGGCGTGTGTCGACATCTTTTTTCATCTGTGTGTGCTCTTTAATGTTGGCGTAGTTCTAGCCTTTCGTTTTGGTTGTCTACGATGGGTTTCTTGAGCTGGTTTTTTGTAGAGGCTAAAGCCTTTGAGCTCTTGGTAGCAGAGGAGTGTTTAGTTCTTTGTTTGGTTGAAAGGAGCAAGCGGTTTCCCTTTTCCATCCATTTTAACGTCTAATGCTGATTGAGGGGCTTTTTTGACAAACGATGGTAGATTGACGTGTCTAAGTGTCACACTTGGTAGTTTGGAGGCACAAATAAAAAAGGGGTGGTAGTTTGGGAGGCCCAAGTATATTTCCCCTAATGTTAATAATGTGGATGGTTTGGCTGGTTTTCTGGGCTACAGGGTTTCTTTTTTGCCTTTGGGAGCCTCTTATAAGGCTAAGTCTATTTGGGACGGTATTATGGAGAAGGTAGAGCATCATTGGGCTAGTTGGAAAATGATGCACTTGTCTAAGAGCGGTATGATTGCCTTAATCAAGAGCAGCTTTTCCAATTTGCCTATGTATTTTATGTCTCTTTTCAAATTGCATTGAGAAGTTACAATGAGATTTCGTATGGGGTAGGCTGGGTGAAGAGTTTAAATTTCATCTGATTATCTAGTCCAAAGTTTGTTCTTCGATCTTTGAGGGAGGGATGGGAGTTTGAAACTTCTTGTTATTCAATTGTGCTCTTTTATAAAAATGGCTATGGTGCTACATGCATGAGAGAGAGGCTTAGTGATGAGTTGTTGTGGATTCTAAATATGCCAACTTGTGGGATGAGTGGTGTTCTAATGAGATTCACAGGTCGTATGGGGTGGGATTATAGAATAATATTAGGAGGGGTTGAGAAGTAATTTTATAGGTCACTCTTGTGTCACTCTAAGAATGAGGTGGCTTTTAAAATCACAATTTAATCAAAATTTAATAATGATCAATCACAAGGCCAATAGTGATTTTAGAAACCACATCATTCTTGTAGTAACACAAGAGGGACAAACGAGTGACTTCTAGCATTACTTGGGGTTGGGAGTGTTTTCCATTCATACAAGATTTGAGGTGAGAAATGGCTTCAAAATTAGATTTTTACACGACTTGTGGCGCGGGGATTAGGTCCCCGTTAAATAAGCTTTTTCGGATTTATGTAGTATTGCTAGCATTAAGGATGTTTCTGTAGCAGTTCATTTGGAGCTTTTTAGTGGCTCTCTTCAGTGAAAGATAAGTTTTATTGGAGGAGCTCATGATTGAGAGATGGGGAGATGGGGAGATGGGGAGGTGAAGACAAGCTGTGTTGAGTCATTCCCAAAAGTGGGGTGTTCGATGTTAGATCTTTCTACAACATCCTTGTCCTTCAATGGCACTCTTCTCCCTTGGAAGAGTATTTGGTGGATTAAGGTTCATTTGAGAGTTACTTTCTTTGCTTAGTCGGCCGTCCTAAGAAAGATCCTTACGATGGATAACCTGAAGAAGTGACGTGTCATTATGGTCGATTGGCAATTGGTCATGTATGTGTAAGCGGGGAGTCTATGGATCATTTTCTTCTCCATTGTGAGGCTGCTTCGGCCTTATGGAGTGCCACTTTCAGTCGTGTTGGACTGTCTTGGGTTATGCCTTATTGAGTAGTAGACATGTTTGCTTGTTGCAGGGGTTTTATATGGTAGTCCTCATTGTACAGTTGTGTGGAAGATGGTGCCTTCATGCCTTTTGTGGTGTCCTTGGAGAGAAAAAATGATAAAAGTTTTGAGGACCGCATGAGGACAATAGTGGAGCTTATATCATTCTTCTTCTATACTCTGTAGCATTGGATAACTGCATTTGTCTATCCAAATTTCCCTAGTTTTCATAATTTCTTGATCTTTTCTCTTTCTAGTTAATTGTCTCTCTTATATATTTCTTGTATACTTGGGTTGTGCTTTTTCGCTTTTTAATGATATTTTGATTACTTAGGGGTTGCATAAGATTAACATGTTTAGCTAACAATTTATATTAATTTTATGTGCCTTTCTGTTGATAGGACAATGAAACAAATAAGAATGTGAATGGAATTTCTACACACGGAGATGTAAGTACTACAAAAATTGAAACCAGTAAAGTTTCTTTAAATATTCATTATTGAAGAGATGGTTCAAGTCATCCATCTTTTCTTCAATTCGACAGGCTGAATTGGCAGATCCTAGTTCATGGTATAAAGTTGATAAGTCAGGATACATAGCAAAAGAAGTTCTAGGAGCTAAATCGTCAATCTCTAGGAAGAGGAAGAACAGCACCTTGCGTGCAAAGAGCAAGCGCGTAAGAATTGAAAATGAGGACCTGATAGAGCTGAAGATAACGTGGGAAGAAGCTCAAGGATTACTCCGCCCAGCTCCTAACCATCTCCCTAGTGTTGTTGTGATTGAAGGCTTTGAGTTTGAGGAATATGAGGTACCATTGTTAATGTTTACTGTTAGTGGGGAAGAAATAGGAGTGCGGATGATTGCTTGTACATTTTTGTCAGCCACATATAATATTTTCTTATAATTGTCAATTATCTCAATGTCACAGTTTGGTTTTGGTGTTGCTAATATTGATCCCCACCAATTCTCATTTGGATGAAAGAAAATCATAGTGTCTTCTGATGCATGTTTGTTCTCTTTGGAAGTGTTACTTTTCCTTTCCATCTATTCTCTGTTTTTTATTAATGAGTGAAAGTCCATGGTAAGTGCCCTATGTTTTGAGTTCTGCCATCTAATATTGCAGGACGCACCAGTACTGGGGAAGCCAACAATTTTTGCTACCGATGATGCGGGGTAATTCACTTATCTTTCAGTGCTCAGCTTTGTGTTCAGATTTAATGTTGTTTTCATTCCTTCCCTGTTTATACTAGTGTGGTTATTTTCTTAAGTTTACGTGTACCTAGTATGTGTTTTTTTTTTAAACCTTTCTTGCTTCACATTGTTTAGCGTAGAAAGCTGCGATTTTTTTTACCTTTGTTCTTTCAAGTAAAAATGGTGTCAAACTTCTGCTATAGAAAACAATTTTTTTTTAAATAAAAATTAAAAAACTTGTTTTGCCTGGGTCAAAATAGTCTCTAAAGTCTACCATATAAGAGAAAAATATTTAGTTTTATGCAAGTCTGCACTCCTAGTCGTGGATTCCATATTTAGCACACTCTACTATGCTTATATTGAAACGAATATTGCTTCTTCTTTTTTTTTTTGGGGGGTGGGTGGGGGGTTTAAGCTTTCTCTGTTTTACAATAGACACGGGCTGATTTTTTTTTTCCTATTTGAGCTTGGCAAATTCCAATGCTGTGTTTCATCTGTGTCAGTGACAAGATTCAATGGGTTCAATGTGAAGACTGTTTTAAGTGGCGCAAATTGCCTGCCGATGCTCTTATTCCCTCAAAGTGGACGTGTTCTGATAACTCATGGGACCCAGAGAGGTAGACCATCTTCTGTTCTAACGTTGCAAATTGGTTTTCCTCCCCATTTACTTTGCTTGAGCATCTTATACCATCTTGTATCCTGGATGTGCAGTCAAGAGGAATGAGCTTTGCTCAAATGAATAATTCACTTTCTTCATGTGATTTGTGTTATTTGATTGGTGTCTGTGATGCACATTTTAGGATAAAACTTTAGTGTGGACTTCTGACTACACACATCCGAACTGCTGGAATTTTTTCCAAATACATAGATTTAGTAACATGTCAATATTGGCCATTCAACTAAACCTTTCTCATCAGACCATTAAGCGGCTTTGCCATAACTAAATTACCATGTTGCATAAGGTATCACCACCTTTATCTGTGTAACGTGACTACCTTTACTTGTTTTTCCTTCTCTTTTTATATTTAGTCAACCTCTCCCCACGTGTCCCAAACAGCTACACAAGAAAATTAGAACACGCATCCAAAAATGGAAAATGAGTGAATTATGGAAAATTTAAGAAATATATGAATTGGTATTCCCTTGATATGTTTGTATCCTCTCTGTTACCAGATCTATGTGTTCAGCAGCTCAAGAATTGACAGCAGAACAGCTTGGACATCTGCTACCCCACCGTAATTTAGGTATGCATTGCTTGAAACAAATATTGGATGTTTCTGTCCTATATCCAGAGCTCATCATCCCATGCATCATTTTTTAGACTCCGGCTAGGCCTATAGTTGAGCGTTGTACTATGAGTTCAAAATCTGGGCTCTGGACTTCACTACTCTCTCTCTCTCTCTCTCTCTCTCTCTCTCTCGTGCATGTGAAATTTTATGTTAATGTGTTCTAGTAGTTCATTGCCTTTGATTCCCAATTTTCCCAATCGTCAAATTTGCAACTTGTCATTGTGACTGGGCAGCTGCTGCCAAGAAAATGAAGGCTACTAGACAAGACCCAGATAATGTTGAAGCTTTGGAGGGGCTTGACGCTCTTGCAAACCTAGCTATCTTGGGAGAGACCGAGTCCCTCCCAGCATCATCCCAAGCCACAACAAAACATCCTCGACATAGACCTGGCTGCTCGTGCATTGTCTGCATTCAGCCCCCTAGTGGGAAGGGCCCAAAACACAAGCAGACTTGCACCTGTAATGTCTGCCTAACAGTGAAGCGGCGTTTCCGCACCCTAATGTTGCGTCGTGAGAAGAAGCAGTCAGAAAAAGAAGCAGAAACAACACGCAAAAAGCAGCAGCAGCAACAGCAGCAGCCACCGTTGCCTGAGAAATTGCAGGATGATGATTCTGTGCCATGTAGTAATACAGGAAACAATAGTCCAAAGCATATCAGAGAAGTCAATGATGTTTCTGATGATGAACCCAACAGGATGAAATCCTCTTCTCCTTTTAAAGGTCAGATTGACCTGAATATCAAGCCAGAGCGGGAGGAAGAGCTTTCACCTGGTTCTGATTCTGGCGGCATGATGAAGCTGATACAAGATGCGACTGATAGGTACCTCAGGCAGCAGAGATTGTCAAGCTCCGGTGGCAGTGGAAATTCATCAGGCAATCAATCACAGCCAAATGCAGACGGAGCAGGGGGAGAAAAGCTCAGCAATTTTGTCAGCCTTGGCAGCAATCGTTCTGATGCTATTGAAGATCGTCCTGCAACTATATCAATAAAAGCATCAACATCTACTCCTGGATAGATTAATCTACACTTTTATGCATGTTCAACAGCTATGTGGGACTGTTGCTGGTGGATGAGGCAGTTTCTGTTGTACATTCATCCATATTGGCTTCATGCATCTTCAGGTCTGTACATAAAGAAGAGGGGTGAGTAGGCATATTGAGTCACCAATATTGTGCTATGTTTTCCTCCTCTCTACAGTAATATAAGTTTGACACCAAAATTGGTCCAAGTAGGGAGACGATCAAAATGCACAACTGAAGTGGGTGGTAGGTTGAAGCCATATAGTTTCTTAGGAGCTCACCTAGCTACCCTCATCCAAAATTATTGAGGATGTAATTACACTGTTTTTTCGGCTCAGTATAAAAGAAATTGCTCTTTGGTAAATTAATTTCTGCTCGTTGGTATTGTTGTTAATTAAATTTAGGCATTTTGTTTGGGTATAAATTTTCTTTCGGAAAATGTTTTAAGCCGTTGGTATGGCAATCACATGTACATTCGGGGTGATGGGTAGTGCCTCTCTTCAGGTAAAAGGCCCCCTAACAAAATAGAAAGTGTTCATTGTCAGTTAAGCAAGCCTCTTCTAACATGATTAGGTTTTGAAATAAAGATTGTATTTATTTCATGATCACAATTTAAAGTTTGTGCTACTAATGGTGTATATAATTCATGTCATTTAAAATTTTTAATCCCGTGACATTATATAATACCGTTTGATCTGTTAAATAAAATATTGACCAAGAAATGACTCATCTCCATTTTACAATCCTATTTTGTTTTTAACATGGGTGTTTTTTAATTTATTTATTTTTATTTTTTTTAGCAAAATGGTAGGCCGAAGAGACATTGTGGCTATCTTAACTGGACGTGACTATAGTAGCACTTACTTGCTAGGAGTTGCACATGAGGGGTTTAGACGGCCTGCTGTCCTTTAAATCCAACTGAAACATAGCTTGACCCAGTACCACTAGGGCATCAATGAAAACCAAGGTGGCTAATACTAATCAAGCTTATGTGGGGATTTTTCATTGCAAAGATTCGAATTCACGTCCTAGTACATGCCCAACCACTTTGGGGATTTCTTTGGGCCATTGAACCACCACCCTTGGTGGTATTTTTTTTTTTTTAAACATAGGTTACACGCGACTATCAACACCTTCATTAATGGCAATGGACATAAAGCAAATACCCAAATAGACCATTTGGTTTCCACACAAAACCCACTACCACAACAAACCCTATATTCTTTTACTATTGTAGCTAGAACAAGCAAAATTACCACCAACCATGTTTTGCATGGATAAGGATTTCAGAAAGAAAGAATAGTCGTGTTCATATGCCATGAGAGTTCAAAGTATGGGGCTTACTGTCCAAAACAAGTGAGATCCCCAACCGTCAGCTAAAATTTATAAGAATCTCAATCACTTTAGCATATACTTCCACCAGTGGCGTTGTCACCAATGTTTTCTATGTTGTGATTTGTGGGTCTAATTGGATGATGTTGTGAGCTTTTCCTATGATTTAGAGATCTATAACCTATAAGGGCAATATGGCCAACGAGTCCAAATCAAAAAAGTTGGAGAAAAATTCGACATGTAACTAACTCAAACACATTCCTCTCAAATTCACTCGCAAAATGTAAAACTCAAACCTGTTGAAGCTCAGGGTAAAACCACAATAAAAAGTACTTGAAATAAAGTATGAATAGCTTCTTTTGATGATTTTTTGTTGATCATAAAGGTTTTATATCCAACTCAAGAGCCATCTCCATCCTTCTAGTCGACGCTACCCAGCAACCATGCGAGAGTGGTTGGACCATCCGATTTAGTAGTTGCGGCCACCAAATGGTATGTTGGGAATGATGCGACTATCCCTGAAGTTTAGTTGGGGTATGTAGTCGACCCATGAGAGATGTTGAACAAATTTTTGATGACTTAACATGACAGTACCACATTACACTGTCACATCAATTATGTTTTTTAGGGGGGCTGGCATGGCAGTGCGACACAACACGCTAGAGTTATAAAACGGCCATAGGTGTAGCATTTTTTCTATATAAAGACTGCAAACTCGGGCAAGATTTAGCATTTCTTTTACTGGTATGGAAGGAAAGAAAAGCTTAGAAAAGGAGGACCAAGTCAACCATCAAACTAACTCGGTGGTGTCCAATGAAATACAAAATGCCACTTGTTGATCAATGAGAAACCTTTGCAAAGCAGGTTTAAACGGGTGATTAGTTTGAGTATGAAGTAAATTTGGCTGGTCCTAATCTCAAATCAACTCAAGCCTCTAATGTGTCCGTCCATTAATCCCACCAAAAATAAGGAAACTTCGCCTTACCTTCATTGGTTGCGACAGTCTGTGCTTTTCACCTTCGCTTCTCTCCTCATTAGGCAGCACATGCGGCAGAGGAGGATCATGAACCCCAAAACTCCCAAAAACTTCACTAAAACTTGCAACAAAAACCCACCAGATTAGATTGAAAATCAACCTTCTCCATCAAATTTCTTGTATATAAAACAAACCCATTTGTAAAAAGGTAAGAAGATCGAAGGAAGACTAGTAGCCAAGATGAATGACTTGTTCTCCAGCTCGTTTAAGAAATACACAGACCTGAAGCAGCAGGCTTACCTGGACGACATGGAAGCCGGCAAGGATGCTGGTGTCAACCTCGATAGATTCTTTGAAGATGTCGAGAATGTCAAGGAAGACATGAGGCAAGTTGAGAGGCTGTATAGGAAGCTGCAAGAAGCAAATGAAGAGAGCAAAATCGTCCACCATGCTAAAACCATGAAACAGCTTCGAGCCCGGATGGACACAGATGTTGAGCAGGTCCTCAAACGTGTCAAAGTCATCAAGGGGAAGCTCGAAGGCTTAGAACGTTCCAACGTGTCGCACCGGAACCTTCCCGGCTGTGGTCCGGGGTCTTCCGCCGATCGAACCAGGACGTCGGTGGTGGGCGGGTTGGGGAAAAAGCTGAAGGACATGATGGATGACTTTCAGGGGCTAAGAGCCAGAATGACAGCAGAGTATAAGGAAACAGTTGAACGCAGGTACTTCACAATTACAGGAGAGAAGGCAAACGAAGAAACCATTGAGAATCTGATATCTACAGGGGAAAGCGAAAGTTTTCTGCAGAAGGCAATTCAGGAACAGGGGAGAGGGCAAATATTGGACACCATATCAGAGATTCAAGAAAGACATGACGCTGTGAAGGAGATTGAGAAGAATTTGATTGAGCTCCATCAAGTGTTCTTGGACATGGCTGCTCTGGTGGAGTCTCAGGGTCACCAGCTCAATGACATTGAGAGCCACGTGGCGCATGCTAGCTCGTTTGTTAGACGAGGTACCGATCAGCTTCAGGAGGCTACCGGGTACCAGAAGAGCTCCAGGAAATGGACATGCATTGCCGTTTCTGTTGGTGGAGTTTTCATCGTCGTCCTTCTATTTCCACTCTTAAAAAATATTTTTCCTCAATTGTTTATGTTATAGGCTTTTTTTTTTTTAAAAAAAAAAAATGGTGAATCTCAGAAAGCATGCATGTATTCTGATTTCCATACAAGAGACAAACAAGAACTTAGTTTTTATTGCTAACCATGAAAGGGTACTTTGATTCCTTTCTATAGAGAGTTATTTCAATGTCTCAGACTAACTTGTGACACGAGATAAATGATTTTTTCTTATTATTATTTTTGTTTTTTTATAAATGAGCAAAGTACAAAATACAAAATGGGATTAAGATATGGGATGGGATCCTTCTTAATCCAGGTTCCATGATTGGGAAGGAGAGATGAAAATGTTACGAGTGGAATTGTTCGAGACAGTCGATTTTATTAAACTGTGTATAATAAAATTAACACTAATATGAATTTTCCTTAATGAATGGATCTCCCAATCTCTTTGGTACTTCTGGGAGATTTTATTCTCCAGGCTTAGAGTAGATGGTTTAGTTATAGCTAGTAATAGTAATGCTGCTTTAGCTTTGCCAAGAACAATTGGCTGTCCATGCGAGGTTCATGTTGCCTAAGTGGTCATGTGTAGAGAATTTGTCCCACATCACAAAGCCAAAGTTCAGTTTGTGGAAATTTGTTGGTTATGGAGACCAACCTTTGTGTATTGTGTGTGAGTCCCAATCCTACACCCGTTCAATTGGAATACGATTCATAAAGATGAGTCATTTTATTGTCAAGATTTCATTTTGTTGCATTTGTTTATATTGATCAAGTGACATAACAAGGGAAATGACAACAATTTGATACCCGTGTTGAAATGAAATTACACTCAACCAGCTTTCCCTCTCCTCGTCATATTTTATTTAAAGTGTACAAAAACAATAGCACAAAGTACAGGGTAAAAGCATTTTAATAGAATATCACAATCAGTGGTTGGAAGTTCTCATTGTTGCAATGAAATTTTATATATGGAAACACTCTGACCATGGCAACTCTAACTTCGTATGGCTCAACTCTTAGGGGTTGCATTCAAAAATAAGTATAAGACTACATAAGTTAACCATAATTCGACTAATTTAATTAAACAGATCAAATTTTTCAACTCTAACCCACCAACCTCGTGTTAGATTCACAAGTTGTCTAAAATAAAATGTCAGGTTCAAATCATTTCAAAATATAAATATAAAACTATATAAGTTAATCCTAACTCAATCTATTTAATTAAACGGGTCCAGACCTCTCATCCTTAACTTACTAATTCTTTTGTCTGGTTTGTGTTAGATTTGTGAGTTATGTCAAAAATTACCAGCTTCCTTCGGTTCTTGATGGTTGCACCGATAGAAGTTGATCTCAAAGAAAATTAACTTGGAATTTACATGCATGGAGACCGTTGACTGTTAGTTTAGGCTGTTTAGCCGAAGAAGATGTGATCATATGCTGAATAAATCATGCATGAGTCACATCGCATGGGCATAGATGGCACAAGATATACCATCATTACAGAAGGGTGCCCATCACTGGTGGAGTCAGGCTGTTGGAAGGCCAACTTGATAGCTATGCCATGCTATAGTATTGATCCTAATCCTTTGTAACAGTACAAAGGGATCAAGGTCTCTTCATACACCTGTACTTTTGAAGACTAAAAGTGTAATATATATACCTGTACTTTTGTACTTTTGAAGACTAAAAAGTGTAACATATCTATATATATATATATATATAATTTGAAAGTGCATTTTAAAAAAATTACGTTTTGAAAACATAAAAAAATAAATAAATAAATACATTTTTGAATCTCAAGCAATAGGTAAAAAAACAGACGATTTTAAAGGATAAACTATAATTTTGTAATTTTTACTAAATGCTTAAATGTATTTTTAAAAATCGCATTTTCAAATCGCAAACTTAATAGTTAATACGGACCTAAATCAGCATTTTGAGCATAGAAACAAAATAAAAATAAACCCAAGTTCATAACTTAAAAAACAATCCCACCAATTAAAATAGTGAACTTCACCAATAAACGCAATAAGTAAGATGCATTCCTTCATAGTACAGAACCATGGCATTTAAATTTCATAAAGGTACTTGGCAATTGCAATACTAACTTTCTTAAGAACCCATCAGAAAAGCATTCACAACAGACAGAATTAGGAGATGAAGAAGAAAAGCAAGAGTAGGCCGGGAACACTTCACTAATACAAGCAAAGAAGGCTGCAATACACATATGGGATAAAAATTACCACAAAATAATGGCTATGTGCAGGATGATAACACTAACTGATCAAATGTTCGACTTAGGATTTGTATTGGCATCAGCACCCACAAATCAACACGCCACTGGAAAATTCCACATAATTTTATCACACAACAATATTTCAAGAACCAATGAGTTTGCAAAAAGACAAAGATCCACATACCCTCCACTGCTTAGTTGTACCTCAAAAGAAAGTCTACCTAGTATTTAAATGCAAGAAGTTTGATAAAAGCCCTATTGCCCTGAAATACCTGCAATTGTTTATCTTCACAGATTTTGTTAACTGGCCCTATGAGAAATCAGGCCAGGCATGACAGGGTCACTTTCAATTTGGGATTTAAGCTTTACTACAAAACAGAATCACTTAAATATTTCAGCTCCTAGAAATTGATATATGGAAATTCAGGATCCATCAACAACACACCACATCAAATGAAATGCCCAAGCAACTAGGAACTCATGCGTTCATCAAGATAAAGGTCAAATTCCCATTACAAAAAAAAACAGCAAGGAACTGAATATTACAAACCAAGAAACCAACTTCAGTACTTTCACATCATAATATGAAAAACATATCTTTAAAGCACGAATCAATATTTGGATCCACTAGAGAGTCATCCCTACAAGTATAAGCGGTCACAAATATATAAATCTTCCAACCATCGCCCAGGATCTACGAAGATGAAGTAGCAAAAAGGCACAAAGTACTTATATAATCACCGAAACAAAAGAGTATCCCCCTTATTTACATGCTTAGCCATATCAATCACGTACCAGCATTAGGCAAAGCCGCCATGAATGAATTGTATGAAGACTCCAGATCAAAATGGAGCTGGCGAGCCTGCTGCTCCGTCAACTCGTCTGCTGCCCCCATCTTTGACAACCTCGCAATCCACTCCTTCATCTTTATCTTCCCTTCGAAATCCGGTGGCAAAATAGTCAACTTACTAAGTGAAGACGAGAGGTCCGAGAGCAGCGGGTGCACCTGATCAACTGCCACCATGTTCAGTTTCAATGAGTCCATTGCAGTAATGAAATTCTGAACGCACTCTGCCACAATGGCAGCCGAAGTGGTTGTTGAGGCAGCTGCAGCTGCACGGTGCTCCACTGTGGCAGGCACCCCGGAGATCACCAGGCGGTTTATAGCCGCCGGGCAATCCATTTTGTAGGTATCTGCAAACCTCTCAATGCTCGGGACCGTATCTTTGAGTGAGGAAGCTAAGGTCTTAAAATGGACAATGAGTTTTTGGCATTCAATCTCATATTCAGATGGGGATATTATATCACGAATATAGGCCTTTTCAAGCTTCTCAGTAGCCTTGATTATAGCATAAAGCTCAGCAAAGTTCTCATACATTTCCCTCTCGCGCTTGTCGTTCCATAGCTTAACCTCCATTTGGGTATATATCTATAATATATATGTATATATACCAAATGAGGTTACAAGAAAATTAGGGTTTTGTTTTTCCCTTTTGGATGAGTGAAGGACTGGAGAAGAGAACGGGACACGCGCAAAGAGAAGATATTTTCTTCACTGAAACAACAAAAGTTCACAGATTTAGAGAAATCAGAGTAACAAATCTAATTTTCCGTTCATCCAAACATTAAAACAAAACATTGCAATATTAGACATAGATAGATTAGATTGTTCATACAAACCCCTAGAAAAGTATAATCAGCAAATAGATAAGCCCACATAAAGGCTCTGTTTGGTTGCAGAGAAACCAGATTCAAGCTACAAAGAGATCATAACTATGAAGCATAAAGCCTTGCTTAATCAACCCTATAAGCATAATTTCATTTTCTTTTTTCCATTATTTTCTTCCGTTTTCTCAGCAACCAAACAGACCAGGAAGCATAACTTTGAACATAGCAAATGTAATTTGTAAGAATCAAACCCCAACAACATGAAACAAATAAAATCAGAACCACAAGAGCCCTAATTTCAAATTTTACCACAATCACAATCATCATCCCCGCCATGCAATTGGATTTGGACTCTAGCAGAGAGAGAGAAAGAGAGAAAGAGGGGGAGAGAGAGACTTACGGAGTGCGAAACGCGGTGTTTTGAATGTTGTGAAGGTCTGAGCGTGTGTGTCGGAGAAGAAGAGGGTTGCGTGTGGGCTCGAGCATGCTATTATTGCTGCTTACGGCAGCGACGTGTAGCAGTTGGAAAGAGAGGCAAACGCTGCTCTGTTATGGTAGACTGGCGCCACATTTCGGTTCATGGGCTTGCGTGTGTCGCATCCAATCCTTGAATTTTGATTGCATGTTGTCATGCCGATTATTGGCCCAGATCAATCCAACGACACACGTGATCCTCTAAAATTTGGTTTGAAATAAGTGCCATTTTTGGTGGGGTTTTTTATTTTTTTATTTTTAGAGTGTTTTGTATTTTTAATTATTTGTTAATAATTTTATATATATATTTAAAAAAAAAATAGAAAATATTTTCTTATACTGGGCTCTTAATGCATAGTTTTAGTTGAATATACAGTTTCTTTTTTGGGCTCTTGATACATAGTTTTGGCCGAAAAGAGAAAGGCATAATGCATAAGGAACTAATAGAATATGTACCTTTTTGAATTCAATACTTTTATTTATTTTTTTTTTACTTCATATACCTAAGTGGTTAAGGTGTTGACACGTACACATTAGGAACTTGTTTTGCCTTGGCAATAAAAAAGTCTAATGTAATAAAAAGAGTGCATAGCCTTAAAGTAGTATGGAACTAGTAAACAAAAGGCTTGGCTTTAAGTAGAAGGGAAATAGTATTATAGGAAAAAGAAAAAAGTAGAAAGGGAAAATAGTAACAAAGACTTGGTCCAATTTACTAACTCCTAACTACTTGGGATTTAAGCACAAGGATGGGATCGGGATCGGGTGTACTAGTTGATCGTATTACATGTAATATCATAGAATAAATAGGTGAGTTTTACACGTTTGACTTTTCAATTAGGTAAGTTTCATACTTACCATGTTTCATCTCGCCGTCAAACGCGCCCCCCACCTCCTTCCATGGCTCCCTAGCTTTTTGTCGCCATTAGCTGCTCTTAAATCAGCCACCCACGCGCAGGCGCGTGGTGTACACTCACCAGAACCCTACATTCGCCTCTCCTCTGAGTGGTTGTATTTTTGTTGTAGTTCTTTTGATGGTTTCCTGTATTTTCTATTTCTTTTGTGTTTCGCTTTATTTTCTGTTTCTTGTGGGTTATTGTTTCATTGATCTGAGTGGTTTGATCTTGTGGAGGAAACTTTTGTTGCCGATGTTCGTCCTTCCACGACTCCTAATCAGTTTTCTATAGTACATTCCCTGCAACTACCTGGTAGTTGTCTTCACCGCTTGGAACTCTTAACTGAGTTATTTTGTCGTTTGTTAACCGCCTTGTGCGACCTTTTGAAAGGTTCGGCTTGTTTATGGTTCATCTGTATCATGAATGAAACCATTGCCTATACTTTGTTACTATCTCTAATTATGTACTGTCTTTTATCATTTGGGTTTGTTGTAGGGGTGTCCACCCCTTTGTCGTTGTTCGATCTCATGTAACCCACTTTCCCTTATTTGATTAATTTTTTTTAAAAAAAGACTACTCATATTGCATGTAATAACGAACACTCAATTAGACTTGACATAAAGAGAAATGATTAGTGTCAATAATTTGCTTATATTCTTTTAAAAATTTAATGGATTAATTATTAGATTTGTAGAGTCTATAATTAACTTATGTGAAGTCCAAATAAGTCCACAAATCTAATGATTAGTTTGTAAGATGATATGAGAAAAATATCGGTGAAATATTGACATCAAGCATTTATCGTATGCAAATTCCATGAATTAAGTTTGAGAAATGAAAGGGGTCAATATGTTTCTCATATTTGGCCAAAATTCTCTTATAAATTTAATAGATTAACCATTAAACGTATGGGGTCTACCATTAACTTATGTAGGATCCACATAAATTCACAAATTTAATAAATAATTTATAAAATAAGATTGGTCAAATAAAAAAAAATTATTGACCTCTATCATTTCTCATTAAGTTTTGCTCCGGGTACCTTTCAACTGAGAAAAATAACTTTATTTAATATATTACATTTACCGTTATGGCAAAACTTTTTGAAAGTAAAAAGAAGAAAAGAAAGAATATGGTAGGCCCAAGCTTGAAAAAGTTTAGAAAAGTTGGGCCTTTCTTCACTCACCTGAAGATAAACTCAAGCCCAATGAATCTAAATTGATCCACATTGACGAACTCTTTTTTTTTTTGTTTTTTTAATTGTACCAAGTGCGGATGCCGGATGGGCGGCGGCTTCCACTCAGGTGTGGGTCGGAAAACATGTTATTGCGGTTCTTGACGTATGACCTTTCATCAAATATTTCTTTAAACTTTAAAATTAATCAATTTATTTCTTAAAGGCAAGAATCGTTATCTTTTTTTTATTATTATTATTTTTATTATTTTTATTTTATTTTTAAAGGAAAATCATTTCAATCTCATTAATTGACAAAAGATTACGAGTATAAAACTATTATATCACATAGCAAAAATTCTGAAAAAATTATAGCCGAAGGTATAAGGTTATAAGTCATAGATACATACATAACAATCTGACATTCAAAACCTATCTATGACATTAAAATCTGTTAACCCATGATTAATTTTCAGTTGTAACAACAGGTCTCTCCAGACATACTCAATCTAATACATAGGTAGCAACATCCTCCTGCCGAAACTCATTCACATTCACAACCCAACAGGCTAGGACCACAAAATACTGAGAAAATATAAAATACAGGAAAAATAAAGAAAAGGCACAAAAACCCACAAAACACCAGCGGATGATTCTTGCCAGAGCGCGAAAAAACTACGCGCAAGCATGTGCGAGTCACGATCCGTTGCGGCGTTGCTGAAATCAAAAGTAGCAGGTGTCGATGGAAGCAAGTGGGGCCGATGCACGCGATGAATGGGCATGTGTCGAGGTGGGTCTGGTGGAGGAACGTAGATTGAGTTTTGAATAGTGCGATCCAAGAGCTCCATCAACCCCGAAAAAAGACACGACAGAAATGGTGAATGGCACACCCAGCGCAATGGCGCTTTAGCTTGTAACAAAAGAAAAGTAAGCAAAAAGAAAAGGGGGAGGGGAAGAGGGAGGGGGAGGGGGAGCGGAGGGGCCCTCCCCCAGCCATGCGGCTGAAGAATTGTTATCTAATTGATCATTATATTTACCTTTTCATTAAATTTTTAATGGTATTATCATGTCATACCTAATTAAAATAATTAGATGACATGTTTTCTATTTAATAGATAATCTTTTTTTAAAAAAAATAAAAAAATAAAAATAAAATTATAAGGTGATCAGATCATCTCAAATTACCTAGAGGTGGCAGAATCACCAAATGCTAATAAAAAAGACAACAATTGAATAAGTAATAATTGAATCAACATACACAAATGAAGTGCGGTCGACATCTTGAAGGGTAATTTTCCTCATGTATAACAAAGAGAGAGGCATTTCTGATTGAGACTTTCATGAATTACACCAATCTGAAAGACAAATAATTTTAAAAATTCTTTTTGTGTCATTTTTGTGTACTTCAAAAAATAAGGTGGCTTTTAAAATTACAATTTAATCAAATTTTAATAATGATCAATCACATGTTTAATGATGATTTTAAAAGCTACATCATCCTTAAAGTGAGATAATAATGACACAAAAGGGACTTATAGCATTACTTTTCAAATAACTCATTTTTCTTCGGGTTCACACTTCACATTCAGACAATTTTGCTGTAAGTCTGTAACCATGCCAATGTCATACTTCCTTATTTTCCAAATTCTTTGTTAATAAGGTGGCAGTACCATTAAAAAGTTGAGAGAAGTGTTAGGGAGCAAAACAAATGAACCCATAAAATTTTTCAAATTGACGTAGCAAGGGTTTTTAAATTAAAAAAATGCAATTATTTCTCTATTGTCTGCCACTCACGGTCTGTCAGGTCAGTTTGAAAATTTTTTTAAGTTCATTGCGAGCACTTCCCTAAAAAGTTAATGTATATGAAATGAGAAGTACTATAGAGCCAAAGAGAATTATCCAAATTTTTTTCCAATCTGACATGACTGAATTTTAAAATGAAAATTCAAGGGGTAACTCACGTGGTAGAATTTCTCCACACTAATTCTAAACCCTAAATATACAGAAAGAGCTATTTGATAATAATTTTAAAGATTAAATTGGTAACTTTTAAACCATAAATGGTCATTCTTTCACTACCATTAAAGCATTTTTTTTTCTTTTTTTTTCTTTTTTTAAATGAGTAACTTAATTGAAGACTCTTGAACTTCCACTCGATTAATAAGCTCTTTAAACTTTAAAATTTTCAATTTGGACCCTTGAACTTTCAATTGCTCTCCATGGAGATCCCTTCGTTAATTTTAGCCGTTTAAAATATAAAAAAAGACCAAAATATCCCTAATTATTTGTTTTTTTTTTAAATAAAAAAAGTTTTGAAATTTAAAATTTTATACAAAAGTTAAGGGTATAAATGTTATGTAATATTTAAAATCTGAAGAGGGTCCAAATTGAGAGCAATTAAAAGCTTAGGAGATTAAATTGAGAGATTTTAAAGTTTAGAAGTTTGTCAAATGAGATAGAAGTTCAAGAATTTTCAATAAAATTACCTCTTTTTCAAATATGACATCCCCTAAATTAATTGTCCATTTTTATATTTTTGAAAACCAAAAACCCAAAAATACTTGTCGAACTTTACCAAACCAACCATTAAAATTCTTAGTCCAAAGCAACAGCCCCGACCCGAGTAAGACATTTTAGTCATTGGGAGGAATGGTGATAAACTGATAATTGATATATCACCCAGTAGCCAGTAGCCTCCTTTCTCCTCCTTTCTTTTCCTCTTCTCCTTCTGCTGCTTCGCCGCCGGAACCAATCTCCCACCACCGCACCACACCACATCAACCAGTCTTCGACGGAACTTCGACGAGCCTATCCGAATCAGGCAAGTTCTGGCCTCCCAAAGCATTCAAAAGCGAGGTAAAAACACTCGAAAAAACATTTACAGTATGTATGAAGTTTTGCTGGAAATTTGAGAATTAAGAAGATTCGTATGCTTGGAGTGAGTGTTTTGTGCTAGATTATAAGTCTAGTTCTCAATTCTGAGAAGTAAGAATCAAAATCTGCTCCTCGCCAAAACGCCATGTCCATCGAGAAGGACCTGTACCCTTCGCAGGACGACCTCCTCTACGAAGAGGAGGTCCTCCGCAACCCGTTTAACCTCAAGCTCTGGTGGCGCTACCTAATTGCACGCTCCGACGCCCCATTCCGGAAGCGATTTATCCTTTACGAGCGAGCCCTCAAGGCCCTCCCTGGAAGCTACAAGCTATGGCACGCCTATCTCCGCGAGCGCCTCGACCTCGTGCGCAACCTCCCCATCACCCACTCCCAGTACGAAGCCCTAGACAACACCTTCGAGAGAGCCCTAGTCACCATGCACAAGATGCCCCGCATTTGGATCATGTACCTCCAAACCCTAACCCACCAAAAGCTTGTCACCCGGACTCGCCGCACCTTCGACCGGGCCCTCTGCGCGTTACCGGTGACCCAGCACGATCGGATTTGGGAACCCTACCTCCTGTTCGTCAGCCAAAAGGGTGTCCCGATCGAGACCTCGCTTAGGGTTTATCGCAGGTACTTGAAATACGATCCTACTCATATAGAAGATTTCATTGAATTTTTGGTTAATTCGAGTCTTTGGCAAGAGGCTTCGGAGCGATTAGCTTCAGTTTTGAATGATGATGATTTTTTTTCGATAAAGGGGAAGACTAAGCATAGGTTGTGGTTAGAGTTGTGTGATTTGCTCACTAGGCATGCCACTGAGGTCTCTGGTTTGAATGTGGATGCGATAATTAGAGGTGGGATTAGGAAGTTCACCGACGAGGTTGGGCGGTTGTGGACCTCCCTCGCCGAGTATTATATTAGGAGGAATTTGCACGACAAGGCTAGGGATATATTCGAGGAGGGTATCATGACTGTGGTCACTGTGAGGGACTTTAGTGTGATTTTTGATTCATATTCGCAGTTTGAGGAGAGCATGCTTGCTCATAAGATGGAGAACGTGAGCTCGAGTGACGAGGAGGATGAAGGAGAGGAAGAAAACGGTGTTGAAGATGATGAAGATGTTCGGTTGGATATCAATTTATCAGTGGCCAAGCTTCAGAAGAAGATGCTTAACGGATTTTGGTTACACGACGATAAGGATATAGATTTGAGGATTGCTCGATTAGAGTATCTCATTAATAGAAGACCCGAATTGGCTAACAGTGTTCTGTTACGACAAAATCCTCATAATGTGGAGCAGTGGCATAGAAGGGTGAAGTTGTTTGAGGGTAATCCCACGAAGCAGATCTTGACTTACACTGAGGCGGTGAGGACGATTGATCCTATGAAAGCTGTGGGGAAGCCTCACACATTGTGGATTAATTTTTCCAAGCTGTATGAGAGCCACAAGGATATTGCCAATGCCAGAGTTATATTTGATAAGGCTGTGCAAGTAAACTACAAGACTGTTGATCATCTGGCTACATTGTATTGTGAGTGGGCCGAAATGGAACTGAGGCATAAAAATTTCAAAGGAGCACTGGATTTGATGAGGCGTGCCACGGCAGAGCCATCCGTGGAGGTGAAACGAAGAGGTAATCCTAACTCTTCCCCATTTGCTGTTTCTTCCTTATATTATTTATTTTTGGATGTTTTGTAGTTCGGTCTACTTATCTGCTCGCATTCAATCTGGATATGGTAGTATTGTTTTATTAGACGTGGTTTTAATTCCAAGTCCATCAACCTAGATGCATGTAGTTCAGCTTTATCTCCACAACTTGGGGTGAAATGCACTTTTGAGTTGTAACTTATTTATGGTAAAATTACTCTGTTATATTCATTCCCTTATCAAGTTCTATCAAACTTTTTAATCCTTCTCATACCTTTTTCGATTTCACCTCATTAATGATTGCCTCACTTAAGGGCACTGAGTTCTAGATCTAAGAAGATGGTTGACAATCATGATTGTTGATGGTTAGTTTTATGCAAGACCTATCATAACAAAACAAAAAGGGATTTATGCAAGACCTGGTTTTTTTTAACTGCTTTTTGTGCCATGCATTCCCCACTTCGCATTTTTTTTTTTTATAATAATAAAATGGAGTCTCTGTGAACTGTCATATTGTGGCTCATTCTTGGTGGAAGCACTAAACTTGTTTGAGCAGTAACAATGCTGTTATGCATCACAGCATCATATGAAGAGTTTACAGTTATGAATGTTGGTCTTGGTGTACTGGTGTGTTAAGAGTTACAGTTTGTCTCAAGGAGTCTTAGGATGTACTGCAGCAAGCAAACAATTTCTTTGTTGCTTGTGGTGATTGCAGAAACTTGTGTCCTCTACATTATTTGTGAATCATATTTATAGAATTATCATCGAAATTTTGTGTATTGGCAGCTTTGCATCTTGGCATGCTTGTGTTTTTTGCACATAATTACACATTCTATTATCTCCCTGATTTTTAATTTTTCTTTATTTAAGATCTTTTTTTTTTTGGTTGGGAGAAAGAGACAGGGAAAGGGGGAAGGGGTTTGTAGATTTGTTGTGTAGGCCTGTAAATGAACAGTGCTATTCATGAACAGCTTGAGTTCAACTCATATAAACTCGACTCGATAAACAAATCGAGCTTTAATAGAAATTTAGATGTTTAGTAAATGTGACAAACTCATATAAACTTGACTCGACTCATATAAGCTTGTATAACTTTATTTTTATTGTTTTCTATACTATTATTTTTAACTTGTAATTATAACAATTTAAGAATCTGAAGGGATGAAAGGGAAATCCTCATCCTAATGTCAACTTAAATCATTGTGATTAGGAGTCGTAATGTATGTGGGTGTGGGTGTGTGTCTGTGTATATATGTATAAATGTACTCATATACTATAACAATATACTTATGTAGACTCTAGATTGAATTGTTTAACATTGTAGATAAGGCCATAAGATATAATATAAATTATTCAGGTCATAATTGAAAATTATATATGATATAAGTACCCGTCAAGGTGGAGCCCAGTGGTCAAAGGGCGGACTTGAGATGAGCGGTAGACTCGAATATCTTGGGTTCGATTTCGCATTAGGAGTTTCCTTGAATTACCTGATACACGGTTGTGGTGGGTGGGATCGTGTATCTGGGGTTTACTCCCTTGGGGTGAGTCCGAAGGGCCTTACCTTGGTGAGGTTACAAGTCATTAGAAAAAAAAATTGAAAAGTTATATATGATTTGTTACCAATATGAAGTTGGTGAAGTTAATTTTTATAAGAAATTAGTTTATCTAATTAAGTCAAATGATATAATATTAACAATAACCAAGTTACTAAAAATTGGCACGGATTTACAAGAAGGTATAAATAGTGATGAAATTTACTATATATGAGGAATAAATAAATTAATTGAACAGCTTGTAAACGAACTTGAGTTTATTCCAAAAATAAATTAACTAAGCTTGAATACATAATCTATAATCTAGTTTGCTGATAAGATTAAGCTCAGCTCATACCTATCAAAATTGATTAAGCTCAGCTCATATTGGAAACAAAAGTAAACAAACTAATCTTGAGCTGTCAATATTCAGCTCAATTACTGCTATATTGTTGTGTTTAGCTAGAGGGTGCTTTGAGGTTTGTCAGACATTAAAGTTTCAACTTTTTTCAATTTGAAAAATATTTAAAAGACACAGGTTGAAATCATTCTATTTATTGTGTTACACATCTTTTGAAATGCTGTTGGGTGGATTATGGCATGCACATGGAAGTCTGATATGGAGTGCTGTAACAGCAGAATGGACTTCACTGCAGATTACTGTGTCTGATGCACATGCATTTCAGTTCAATAATGCTTGGAATAGGAACATTCATGTTACACAGATTTGAAATCTGCTTGTCATATTTTTCAACTTTTACTTAGCACAGGATACCGGTATTTTCAATATTCTAATAAGTTTATTTTATTTTATTTTTTTTCAATTTTGAAAGATGGAATTATTTGGATTTTTGTTTTAGTCATCATCAGGGGTGTTTGAATCCATTTTGGTTCCTAGAATCTGTTAATGTTTTGTAAGAGTCCCGGCCAAAAGGGTTGAAATGTGGCTTGAAACACTATAAAACAGAAATGGTTGGGCATCAACTTTGTCAATTTGGATCCACTTTTAAACTAATTAAATGTTAAACAGTAAACTCCTGCTTGCGTGTTAAGTTACCATTAGATGTTTCCCTTTGTGAGAGCATTAGTTTTCCAGAAACTGGGGGAAATGGAAAAGTAGAGGCAATGCTTTGGGTTTTCATTAGCACTATTATGTTGCACCTTTTTCATAATTTATCTGTAATTTTATCCAGTACTTTTGAGGCTTGAATTTTAAGAGAAAAAAAAAATTACATTCTTTTTCATTGGGTATTGTAGAACCATTGCTAAGATTTGAGCCTTTTTGTTGCACTTGCAGTGGCTGCCGATGGGAATGAACCAGTTCAGATGAAGCTCTATAGGTCCTTGAGACTTTGGACCTTCTATGTTGATTTAGAAGAGAGCCTGGGTAACTTGGAATCCACTCGAGCAGTGTATGAGCGGATATTGGATCTAAGAATAGCTACACCCCAAATTATTCTCAATTATGCATTTCTGCTGGAAGTATGTGCATTCCTCCAATACTTCTGCTATTATTCCCTAAAGTTTTTCCTTTTATTGGTATCAATGGATTGACAAGCTTTTACTGGGTTTGACTTGTGCAGGAACATAGATACTTCGAAGATGCATTCAAAGTATACGAAAGAGGTGTCAAGATTTTTAAGTATCCACATGTTAAAGATGTATGGGTTACATACCTCTCAAAATTTGTAAAGAGATATGGAAAATCAAAACTAGAGCGGGCAAGAGAGCTGTTTGAGCATGCTGTTGAAATGGTATGCGCCTATTATCCGTTTAGATCAGAGTTAGTCTGGTAACTTCTAGTTGTTTGTTTATAGAGAAAGGATTGTGTCCGTGTTCAATTACTGATCATCAGGTTGATTAATGTCTCTCTGAGGTCATATTATTCATAATTCAAAATGAACTTGAAACAAGTTATTGAGGTTTTATGAGTTACTGTAGCTGTAAGTGTCACCAAGCATGTGACTTGAAGTGAGATATTGTTTCTGTATGCAACCACTATCTACTGTTTGAAGATTATATATATATATATATATCTTCAGATGATCAGCTACTTTTGTTAACCATTAATTGAGGGAGGGACATTTCATAATTAAATGAGTAGATCATATGAGTTAGTTAATCAAATTCCGTTATTGTAAATAATGAGAACAAGTAGGAGGGACAAGTCAGGTCAATAAAAAAATTGTGGGAGGAGCAGAAATTGGGTTATTTGTGATGCTAAAAATAGTAATGGTTTATAGTTTTAAAGTTATTTTAAATTCTCGAAGGGTTTTTTTTTTAAGGAATGTAAGCCATATATACCATCTGGGTTTTGAGCGTTTAGCTAGCTCATAGAGGGTTTGAGGATCCATCTATGGTAAAAATAAGTGTGTATTTTTTAAAAGGAATTAAGTACATGCATCAATGTCTAAAACATTTGGCAGAGATAAGGAATAGATTAGGACACTAGATATGACCCGAAGAAATATATTACCTTGGATTGATGTAGAAAAATATCTTTATTATTTATCAAGGAATTGTTTAAATCTAGATAAGTTATTCTTTTTCTTGTCCCTTTTGGAATATTCCTCCTGGTTCACTGATTTTATTCCTTGCTTTAATATATATACTGGGTAATGAATTCAGTTTTTAAGTTGAATGATGGTAAACTCGTGTCTATCACAATTAAGGTAGTCTCATGCTGACCTTTATAATGTTTTTTTCTTATGCATATCAGGCCCCTGCTGATGCAGTAAAACCTTTGTATCTTCAATATGCAAAGCTGGAGGAGGATTATGGTCTGGCAAAGCGAGCTATGATGGTCTATGCTAAAGCAACTAAGGCTGTTCCAAACAACGAGAAGTTGAGCATGTATGAAATTTACATTGCTCGAGCAGCAGAGATTTTTGGTGTCCCGAAAACAAGGGAAATATATGAGCAAGCGATAGAGTCTGGTCTTCCAGACAAAGATGTGAAGACCATGTGCTTGAAATATGCCGAGCTTGAGAAGAGCTTGGGAGAAATTGATCGTGCTCGTGGAGTATATGTATTTGCATCTCAATTTGCAGATCCACGATCTGATGGGGACTTCTGGAATAAATGGCACGAGTTTGAGGTGCAGCATGGAAATGAAGATACCTTCCGAGAAATGCTTCGTATTAAAAGAAGTGTTTCTGCAAGCTATAGTCAGGTAGGAGCTTTGATTTCTTTTGCCATTTTACCTGCAGCAGTAGTGGCTTCGAAAAGTATAAACTTTGGTAATGCATGCAGTTCTATCCACACCACAGGGTGGGAAACAATTTCCACTTGAGTTTTCCTCTAGACATAGTATCATCACATTGACATAATTTGAATGTAACTTCTGGCACAATATTATGGTACTGCTGTCATGTAGACTTAAAAGTAGCTTTTCAATGACTTAGGTACTGAAACAAGAGTATAGTGTCAGTAAGTAAAAGAGAGTATGAATTACTACTTTTCTTCATTGGTTTAATCACTTGATCCCCAGTCCTTTTCTTTTTCCTTTTACTGAAACATTATTATCAGTTAAAAAAGGAAAACAGGGGAGAGGAAGGATGGGGAACGTTAAACACGTTTAATTTGCCGCAAGAAAACTCATCATTTCAATTCTACCTTTATTGTTTGTGCAGACACACTTTATCCTGCCTGAGTATCTGATGCAAAAGGATCAGAGATTGGACCTTGATGATGCAAGAGACAAATTGAAGCAAGCTGGGGTCGCAGAAGATGAAATGGCTGCTCTCGAAAGACAGTTAGCTCCCACAACCACCCCTGCTAAAGATGGTAGCAGAAAAGTAGGCTTTGTGAGTGCTGGTATTGAATCACAGACTGATGGAGGTATAAAAGCTACTGCAAATCATGAAGAGATTGAGCTACCAGAAGAAAGCGATTCGGACGAAGACGTGAAAGTTGAAATCGCACAAAAAGATGTTCCAGATGCGGTTTTCGGAGGCTTGGTTCGTAAGAGAGATGATGAAGCTGAAAAAGATGGGGAAGAGCACAATGCAGCAGCTACTAAAGATAGGGATGATGACAGCCGCCTAGGCGCCCTGGAGAGAATAAAGAGGCAAAAGAGAGGAGCTTGATATTGGGGGTTGGCTGGGTGCAGTTACAGCCGGAAGGAATCAGCTTTGTTTTTGTAGTTACTAACTACCAATTTTACACTTGATCCGTCCTTTTAATCGTGGATGAAATCTTTTTCCCCAAAAATGTATGTTAGTAAATTATGTATACCCTCCCAATTTTTTGCCAGTTGAGATTAACATGCTTTTGAAAGAAGATTAAAAGAATAGGGTGGTTCATCTCTCTTTTTTACCCCTTCTTGCTTTTGAGACGAAACCACGTTAGAACTTCTTTGTTGGGACCATTCTAAACTCTAGATTTTTACCTATATTTTTTGACAAACTTGATAACAGAAAATGCTTGTGAAAATATAATTATTAACCCTCAAGTCAAAAAAGAGCCAAAAAATAATGAAGTAATTGGATTGGCTTACCTAGCGTTTCTATTGATATTGTCCAGTTTATTC
This sequence comes from Corylus avellana, assembly GCF_901000735.1. Lineage (NCBI taxonomy): Eukaryota > Viridiplantae > Streptophyta > Magnoliopsida > Fagales > Betulaceae > Corylus > Corylus avellana. Next base: position 44,434,467 of record NC_081542.1, on the reverse strand, counting down.
TTGAAGCAGATTCTGAAGTGGTGATCTCAGCTCTTCAACATCAGATATTTCCTAAGATCGGAGGACTATTTCTTATAATTTAGTTTCTTTTCCTTCTACTTCCTTTTGAGAAGCAAGAAAAGTTAACCGAAGTGCAAACTTCTGTGTTCACTCTTAGGCACGTTGGGCCGCAGCCAGATCTTTTTCTAACAGCACTTCCTTTTCCGATTCCCCTTTCTAATCAACTCTGGTTGTTAGTGGAAAGGATCTCCCTCATTTTTCTTATTTTTTGTAGTTTCTTTTCTTTTGGTGTACTTGAAAAAAATAAAATAAAATAAAAATTGGATTGGCTTACCTAGCCTAGCCATGGCTGGCAAGACTCAACCATGGTTGAGTTGTCTCTCAGCCACTCACGGCTTATAGGCCCACCCTTTGCTATAGGAAGTGTACGTTGTAACCGGGGTGGTTGCGAGCCACCTTTAAGTCGTGGTTGGGTTGATTGACCACTTTATATATTTTTGGATTTTTGGTCCTTTTCTTATTTGAAGAAGATAATTGTCTGTTTGAAGTCATTTTTTTTATCAAATTGAAAACAAAAATCTTAAAGTTGAAATAACCAAAAAAGAACAAATAAAAAAAAGGGTAAACTAATTAACCATATCAATCATTATATGAATAAAGAATACATTGTCAAAGTTTCTTCCTTTACACCGAAACCTTCTTAAGCTTATCCCATCTGTGCATGATGGATCAGTCTAACCAAACCAGAGAAAAAAAAAAAGAAAAAAAAAAAAGAAGCCCACACCCATAATTTCAAGTATTTTACCCCAAACTTTAACCTATGGTGAAAACTTTTTTTTTTTTACAAAACCAACTTAAATAGTGAATACATCTATTCCTCCTAATTACTTGCAAAAACAGCTTGTACTGTTTTTGTTAATGGCTTTCACGGTTGATCATCTCCTTGTACTGATTCAACGACTCTTGCCTCTGCAACCTCATTTCCTCGTTGAACTTATTAATAAATGCCTCCACTCGCCGGTTCAACTCGTCCTGACTCAGCGACGGCTCTTTGCGAAGCCTCGTGGTCGTGGCCCCGGCCCCAGCCCCAGCCCCAGAAGACGACGAGCTTATCTCATTGGTGCGGTCCTTGAATGTCTCCGATTTCTTCACCAGCGACTCCACGATGATTCCACGGCCGTGATTCTCCCACGTGTTCCTCACGTGCCTGCTCAGTGGCATCGCTCGCCCTTCCGTTATCGCCTTCCACGTGTTCTCCAGTGTCTCGTGCCGCTTTGGCTTTGCCACCCTCAACGCTCTCCCACCTGAAACACCGTTTTCAAACAGTAAGCTTTATTTTATCCTCAATGACTATTTTGCCCTTTTTATTAATATGTAAATTTCGAAGAAATTCTCCTCCCCATTTTAAAGTAACTGTGCTTTTGAACTGGACGGCGTGGAGTGTGGACGCCATGTTTGAACCATTTTCATTTGGACTTGTTAAAACGTTGCCGTTTGGGGTCCGCAAATTGAGATATTTCAAGAAACAACGTGTGCATAACACGTGTATAATAAAAAAAAAATTCTGACAACGCCGCCTGAGATTTGTCATCGACGACGTGCTTTAAAATTTCAAACCATAATATTTACCGTTAAAATATAACCGTCAGTGTATAGTAAGGTACCTTCGGTACTGGCTTTCACCGGTTTCCGATGACCGAACCTCGCAGAAACCAGAGGTTTCTCCGGCGTAAAGAGATCCTCCGACGAGTCCATCCTCTTCGGCTGGGAGGGCACGAACTCCTCCTCCTCATCCTCCTCCTCTGCGGATCCATTCACCACCACAGCCTCAGCCACCTCCGAAACCGAGTCCACGGTCTCTTCTCTCCGTTCGTACGCCACCGTCGAGTTCAAAACGCCGAACTCCGGAGAGATCTCGGCCAGAGCGTCCGAGCGCGACGACATCGGGTCATCTGGGTGGTCTCGCTCGGAGCTCTGGTGGTGGAACCGCGAAGAGGCAACGATGGAGATGATGATGCAGTTGATGATAACGTAGAGGTAGGGCGGCTTGAGCCAGGAGAGGAGCGACGCCCACATGAGAGGCGCGTGAGAGGTCGTGAGCTCCATAACCAGCGGCGGGCCGAGCTTCAAAGCCAAACCCATAAACACCACGCAGGCGGAGATACGCAGAGCTTTCAGTGACAGCATCCACGCCATTTGTAAAAGGTCAAGAGCTAAAAGACTGAGAGTGTCTTTGAAACGAAGAGAGGGAGTGTTTGCGTGATTGCGAGTGAGTCGAACCTGGGAATATATAGCGAGGGCGACTAGGGACGCGGTTTGTGGTGGAAATCTGAGCCGTTGGCGTCTAAGGGAAGGAGGGACGGACGGATGAGATGTGGTGGCATACTCGTGTTGGATCTTGCATGCTGCCTTTGGTATATACGTGGTGACCCACTTTATCAATGTTTGGGATAAAGTGGGATGGGAGTAAAAATAATTTTATTTTAAAAAAATTATGGACCTCCTTTGATTTTTTGGGATCAGGTATTGTGTGGGCCATGTTAATGTTAATTAAATTTGACTTTAATTTGCTTATTCATGGGAGACTGACAAAGAAAGTGAGACAAAAAATTTAGGAAAAACTTCTAAAATCATAGTAAACTTCGTGCATGTTCGGGATTGTATTTGAAGAGTAGAGCTTTTACAAATTCATGCCACATAACTTGGCAAAAGAGAAAGAACACCCGATTAAGAGGGAGAGGGGACAACTCTTCAAGTAGTAACGCTTCGCATTTACAGGGCAAAAGCTTCATTTTTAAATTTTTGTCAAAAGTACATTTAGGCAATTTTTAGGCTTTTTAGACCCTTAAAAATACTTTTAATTTTTTTTTTACCAAATGATTATTTTTTTCTTCAAACGAGTTTTTTGAGTATTAAAAGCACTTTTGAGCATCTCAAACACAATCCCAAATAGACCATTATACGTTTTTAAAATTATCTCTCTAATGTTCAAATAATCTCAATTTAGCTTATTGAATTTTTAATTTTTTGTAATTTCTCAATTCATTAAAATTTTTTGTTAAATTTTTGTCAAAATACCCTTTTTTGTTTTATAAAAGAAAAAAGGCAAAGATTCCAGCATAAGTATTTTTGTAAATTTTGTTAAATTGTGACTAACGCCCGAATCTTTGTAATTTTTTATTTTATTATTTTATAATAAAAAAAAGATATTTAGAGAATTTTGATAAAATTTAACAGAAAATCCTAAATTAAGATTTATTGAACATTTAGCGTACAAGTTTCAAGGGAGTTTTTGTGAATTTCTCACTTACTTTTAATAAAATTTTGGGGAAATTTCAGAAAGCCCCCCTGAACTTCCAGCCAATTTGAAAAACCCCCCCTAAATTTCCAAAACTCTCATTTAGGCCCCCTGAACTTTGGTTTTCTCTCACTTTGGACCCTTGTAACATTAAACTATGTCGTTTTGTATCCTAAAATCAAACACCTACCCAGCCCAAAAACGACGTAGTTTAATGTTAAAAGGGTCCAAAGTGAGAGAAAACCAAAGTTCAGGGGGCTTAAATGAGAGTTTTGAAAATTCAATGAGAGTTTTTCAAATTGGCTGGAAGTTCAGGGAGGCTTTTTGAAGTTTTCCCTAAAATTTTTCATTTCATCAATCCATTTGGTTTTTGTATTCTTGCCCGTTTAGAAAAACTGTTTGATTTTACTACTTATTCTTCTTGTAGCCTTGTAGGCCCCGTAGGTGATTAGACATACAAAGCTTGAAGAGCCTTCTTATATATAAATGGGTTTGTAATTTACTGTAACCTTTTCCTGAGAAATGTAAAGAGAAACTGCTTTTTAAGGCATTTTTACAGAATCCAACCATCCACAGTGGCTGCTTTAGGTGCCATCAAGATTTTTTGAATAATTATTTATATGAGCCACTCTCAACGGTCGTATAATTGACCGTTAATCATGGAGCTAGGGTGCACCAAGATTCTGAAGCGCTGGTCCAATGGCTGCGGTGAGGCTCGGAGCCGGCCCTAGCATGTGTGCTCGCCCCTAGCCGACCATGGACCATGCCTTTTTAGTATTTGGTGATTGTTTGTTTAATTATTTATTTTTCTAATTATAAAAGGCATGCCCCTCCATAATGAGAGATCTGCCTTAAGAGTAAAGGTTAGTTTAAATGGATTCTAATTCAGATAGAAAATTGTACGGTTCAGATTAAATCTAATAGTTTACGTATTATTACATGGTAAATATTGTATGGGCTGTTTTTATTGGACTTCAGAAGTCAACAAAGAAAATGTTGACCATGTGCCCAACACGTATATGATCTTGTATGTCACTCGTATACCATGATACGTAAACCATCTTAATCAATCACATTTAATCCATATTTAATTAAAATAATAAAATGATTAACTAAAAGGTATTCCCCAGATCCAGCAGAAAGATTCCACGTCTTAAGTCAAGTCCCAACCATTAGGATGACATTCTACTTAAAAATCCATATATTAGAATGTCATTTTATAAAAATCTATCTCTCTCATGTATAGGTATAGCTCTTTGGTGTACAAGAATTTCAAATTAGAATGTGGGCCTAAAAAAAATTATCTTGATTTTTTTTTTTTTTTTTTTTTTGTCACATCGCTAGAAGGAGTCTCCTCGCCTATTGTACATTTATCTCAATCTATCTCTTAAGGTCCGTGTGGACAAGAAAAGTGACTTATACCACTTATAAACGAGAGAAGTGACTGAACCACTCATCGCTTCCTTAATTTGGCCACTAGGTGGCTTGGTCACTCTCAAGCTGACCTTTTGGCAGGGGCAGCAAGATAAATTTTGAGACTCAAACGTCAAATTTAAGTGGATAATTTTTTATATATAAATATTGCTTTTAATTTTTAATTTATATTTTTATTTAAAATATAAACGTAATGTAGAATTCATTGATGGCACATTTTAGGTTGAGCTACATATAATTATTTTTATATAAAATTTAATTTGCTCAAAATGAAATTTACTTTATTCTAAACATTATTTTAATGAAGAAACTTAGCGGACATGTTGGTTTTAAGTTCAAGCGAAATTATTAGTTCAATTATTGCTTAATTTAGGAGTGCTTTAAGAAACTTAATTATCCTATTGTTAGGGGACCGCACTCCTAATTCGCCGAGACAATAAGCCGAACTTGCCTTTGAGGGTGGTTAGCTTAGGGTAGCCGAACTAAATCTTATGGTCAAAAGGATAGTTCGGCTAACTTAACTGACAAAAGGATGGTTTGACCACTCTCATAGTTTGAGTTGGGTGGCCAAATCACCATTTCATAAGAAGAGATGCTTTGGCCTCTCCCAATATTGCTGGGTTCAAGGTGGCCAAAACGCCCTAGGATCATAATTTAATCAACCCCAATAACCACAGAGTGACTTGATCCTCTCTTTCTTATGTATTGTCTCATTCTGAGCCAATTATTTAAAATGAACGGCTCAAATTAAAACTATTTATACGAGTATAAGATCAAGATCCGGATTGAGATCAGTTGCAATATTTACGGCGTTGCATCCATAATAATAGTTCTAATCTGCACGGCTGCACCTCAATACCCTACGAATTATTGCACGTGATCTGAGTCTCCCATGCCATACCTCTGCATGTTATCCGAAACGAAGTCAGAATAGACAGTGTAACATATATAGTGATGGTGATGACACAGACACACCCATATCCAAACTTCCAGCTTTCTTCTTCTCAAGTACTCTCAAGCTCTTATTTCATCTCCCATGGGGGATCAACATTAATTCTACGCGTATCGTACGTTCAATTAATGGCAGTTTGGCTCTTTGTGCAAGCTTATATAAATAAAAAAAGAAATGCTGAAACTTTTTTTTTTTTAAAGCAAATTAAAATACCAAAAAGAGAGGGCTCCTTACAACAAACCACAAAATAAAAATACAATACATAAAGTAAAAACAAATAGTAAAAAATGAGTAAAACAAGATCCGATAAGAACCGCAAAGAGCGGAAACAGGAGCATAGTTAAGAGAGACACGAATCTCGCAAAGTCCCTCTATTCTTCCCGAACTCCTACAAACACAAGCAGCTAAAACGAGGATTTTGATAAGTATGAGATTCTTATATTCTAAAATTTGAGTTCTCCGATTCATCTAACGGTTTAAACAGATGTAAAAGTTTGTGTTACTAAGGCAAGTGGATTTGACATATTAAAAACTAAAATTAATTACTGCAATAACACACAAACTTTTACATTAATTTGTTTAAATCGTTAAATAAAATGTCGTTAAATGAAATGAATGGCTCAGATTTTAGAATATAAAAATCTAGGATCTCAAATCCTAAAACGACAACCAATATGTATGAATTGTCATCCACTTTTATATTCATTTAAGTGGGTGTGGGCACTGAAATCCACCTAAACCTCATCCTAGCATGAGCGTTATACATCCCAACAAGAAAATTAAGGAAGTCGACGGCAAGCATTGAATTGTATTCAGTTGGGGTGGCAAAAGATATTGGATAATGAAGAGGCAGCCCCACCAAAAGGATAGACAGTTACTACGTTAATTTTAACTATTAATAATTAACTACCAGTACTCTACTGTGATTGGTCTATATAGCTACGTGCCGTTTGCCTAGAAAAAGTTCCCGGATTTTCCATTTGTTAACGTACAGATCTCACGGATAAAGCACAAGCTCTTGATAACGATGGTTTGGCTAGCTACGTCTACAGCCACAGGATCATTATCCAGAAAACCTTCAAGTGATGATGGCTTTGTCAACTTTCAATTACCCTTTCTTGCTTATTAAGTAACTAATTCTAACTATTTGTTTACCAACCCCATTTATTTTTCAAGTTCTTTCACACTTAATCATATCTTTTGCTCAATCAGGACAAATTATAAAATCAGAGTTCAAGCTTATGACTCTACTCTAATGGCCGAGCTAGGGGTTTGATTCACAGCGGGCAAAATTATAATCGGGCATTAGTATGTTCCTTTGCACGGTTCAGACCTAATAAAAACTGTGTATCTCAAGTAAACTTCAAATGCTGAACAAATCCTAACCCACCAAACAACCTATTCACGCTACAAACAAATCAAACTCACAACAATAATGGCTATTATACCCCTTTGAATAACAAATCCAACATCATTACGTATATTTTAACTTAGCGGGTCTCTATAACTCTAAATTCTTATACTATGTAAAATTATCAGTTATTTCAAAAACTTAATCTAATAAAAAAATAATAATTATTTAATTCATATTCTAACATTTTGTTTACCAAACCATTTGTTTATCAAAAGTCTTCCCTGCTTTACTACAAGTTATTGCACACGATCGAACCCTTAAATGTGTTGTCGGTGTAGTGATAACCAAAAAGTCAACAAATATGAGCGTGTTGATTGGGCCGTGACACAAGCAGATTCAGTTTAAAGCACCTTCGTATTTTTCCAAAACATGGTGAGATTTGGGACGACGATGATCATGATCACGATCACATGCATGCAAGCTCTAGTCAAGAAGGAGTATACAAATGGAGAAAGAAAAGGATAAGGTGACGGTTACATACTTTTCAAGTCAATGAAGGTAATTAAGTCCAAAGCCGTTTCTCATGGCCCCACAAGAAAACTAAAAATAAAAATAAAATAAATAATCCAGAGCCGTTTTCATGAGCACCGTCCATTTCTCAGGTGATCGCCATATATATGTGAATCCTTGTTTGGGTGGGTTTTGTTTCTATATGTATTTCGAATATTCCTTCTGCATGGATATATAATTTCTTGTTATTTATCTATTTATCCTTTTGACAAATAATATTTTCACATTAATTCTTTTGTATTACCATGTTTTAATTACATAATAATTAATCTGCACAGCACAATGGATTTCTTTATAATTAAAGAAAGAACAATATATAAAATGCGAATTAAAACAATTATGTCATTATTTATTTCTCCTTTAGATAAATCTTCTGGTATACATAATTCCTTTAATTACCACCCATTTTTGTTTTTATGACTATCATGGGTAAATTTAGAAGTAAGTCATGCAAAGGATGTTGTTAAAGTAATTCTCCATTTTCTACCGCGTAAGTTTTTCAAATAACTAGTGATTCGAACAAAAATTTTGAATCGACTCAAAACTTTACCCTCATTTCAGTTAAATATTTTACATAATATAAGGGTAGCAATTCGTATTTACGTGTCAGGTTCGAATCGTGTCGACTGTCGATGCATGTGTATTAGACTATATAGCTTAACCTAACTCGACTAATTTAATTTAACAGGTTAAACCCCTCAACTCTAACCCTCAAATTTTGTATTAGATTCATGTCGGATTCGAATTGTGTTGAAAAATGAATATAAAGCTATATAGGTCAATCATAATCCGATTAATTTAATTAAATGGGTCAGACTCATCAACCCTAATATTTTAATTTCGTATTAAGTTTGCGGGTTGTGTCAAAAATTATCAGCTCTAACATCATAGGAGATCTTAGATGTCATTATTTATATCAGGTTATAACATTCAAGTGAAAGGAATATTAATTGGTTAATTATTAGTAACTTATTAATTACTACTCTAGGAATTAATATTGAATAATCTGTTCGATCACATTGAAGGATGAAAGCTATTTCCAAGCTAGTTCCATGCATCTCACCTCCTGTGCATTTCTATATTATTTTTGGATGAATATTTGAGAAATACATAATTCTAAATTAAATTAAGTAATAAATATGGTCTGTTGACCCAATAGGAACAGCCCACATATGCATGCAAAATCGTTGAGAGTTGGTTGGTGTCCTTTAACAACCGAGACTGTTTGAATATTAGTTAATTAAACCTTCTCACTGCATTTTTTTAATATAATAATTTTTGTTAATTAAACAAATATATATTTGAAATATTAATCCAAAATGGTCGGAATCGGAAGCTTCTGGTTACGTTCGTATATTGTTTCATTTGCGACGGGCCGGGGGGGAGCCATGTAAGAAAGCTTTCGGCTCTATGCGTGTATAAAGATGAGACAAATGGTCGGTCCATTAAAGAACAGAAAGGATGATGACTTTTTGTGAACAAGATAGAGTTGACCGGCGAGGCTAGGCTAAATCTTAGGAAACACGAAAGCTTAACGGCTGTTGTCTATCTAATTGCAACGAAAGCGCAAGACAGTTGAAAAGCAAGCGCACGACAAGTGACTAAAGAACAAGTAATTTTATAGTGATAGAGGAAAATTCCTTACACGTGGCGATGTGAGTATGTTTATGAATTTGATTCTAGTCATGCTCTTTTTTTTTTTTTTTGAATAAAAAAAAAAATCAATAGGGGAGAAGGAGGAAATTATAACAAAAAGACCACATAGAGGGTGGACAACCCAAATAAAAGCCCTTAAACAACTAGGAATTAGTGTGAAAAAAAAAATAATAAAGAACAAGTAAAAGTAAGTCGTATACTAATGATCCAGCTCATTAAGAGAATTAGAGCGGCCACAAAGGACTAGCTATTAGCATAGGCAGTGTTTCAGGAATGAAACGACCAATAAAGAACTAACTATAGAAAGTGGAAAACTGCTCCACTAGAAGGGAACTAGCACCGAAAAGTGGAAACTGAAGCAAAGCAAAGGGTATTAAAAAAAGTACGAACCTCGAAAGGTCTTTCAACCCTTCCCGAATCCCCACTATAAAGTTTTTCTACGACCATTGGAAGGAGGCTATTGAAGAGGAACGAACTTCGGATTTGGATACAAAAATCTCAACTAACATATTTTTATTTTAATTTTTGGCGGTTTGGTGGTTCCACTTTGTGGTGTGTATACTTCTATACGAAATATTCTTTGAATACCAAGTATATATAGAATGCCTACAAGCAACCTTAATTTTTCAATTAAGATGTATAACGTGACTAAAGTTTTACGAAAATTCATTTTTTTCTCTATCTTTGGGTGAACTCTATATTTAAAAGTGAAATAGAAAAATCAACAATAGCCTATTGTAAGTATATTAGATATCTAAATAAAAGCAATTAACTTTGAATAACGCTTGAGGACCACGCCTTATGAAGTGGAGGCCACTAATTCGAATCCCCTTCTCTTTTTTTGTGTGGATATATATATATATATATATATATATATAAATAAAAAATAAATAAAAAATAAAAAGACATTCGGACAAAATTTGAACTTAAAATTTAGAAGACTTGAAGCTTAAATTAATAGAAAAAAATATAACAAATATTTAATTAAAATTAGTGTGAAGTCTTAAATAACGCACTGAGCTTATGTCACTCTTAATACCATATTAAATCATCAATTATCTATCCCATGCTATATATGTACCCTATTATTTGAGTGAATCCATTAATTAATAAATTCCCGATTCCATATTTTGTAGGACATAAATTTCTTACAAATTTGCCTCTAAAACTTACCTGTATTTCTCAATACATATCAGATGCTAGTTTGTAAAAATAATATTTATGTACTATTTTGTAGAGCTTGATACAAAATCAAAATAGGATGACAACTTGCCTCTCACTCTCCCAAAGGCTCTCTAGTGTGACAATAAAACTTCCCATTAAATCCAAAATCTATCAGTAACTTATCTAAAATCTAATGATAATTTTCAGTGCCACACGGTGAGATGAGGTGTAATATATTGCATTTTTCATTTAGAGTAAGCTTCAATAAATGTATGCCATCTTAGAAAAAATAAAATAAAATAAAATGCATGCCGGAATATATAGAGAAACCAAAATGTAAATTTTCAATAAAAAGAAAATCTGAAACCCATGTCAAACTAGCAAGCTGCAAAAAAGTAAATGCTCTACCGAGGCCGTTTTGGTGACAAAAGAGAGAGGACTGAAGTCTCATAACTTGGATGAACAAAAGGAGATAATCAGGTAGAATCACAAAAAAAATTTAATAGGATTCTAATTCATCCTGCGGATGAGCTCATTGATGAAAACTTCACGATTTCCAGCATCACCACCTTCAACATAGTGATTTCTCTTCTTCTTCAAGCCACCCAGTGGTGCCTTGAGCTTGAATGGCCATAAGAAATTGTTTGCCTCCTTGAAGTGGGGTCCAACAGTCAAAATCTCATGGATAAGATCTTCCGTGCAAATAATTCCATGCTTTCCCAAAGCCTGTGTGTGATTGCAAGCCAAAATGTTAAGCCACAAATGGTATGGATCCAAGATAAGTAAGTCGAAATCAATTATGTAATCAATTGGCCACAAACCTGTTCAATAATTGAATTGTCGGTCAAAGCAATTCTTTGCTTGTTTAGTTTACCATATCCTCTTTTGTAAATCAATTCTCTGACACTCTTCAAGTTGGGATACCTGAAATTATCTACTTTATATTAACAAGAATTTGGGCACAAAAGGACCTCTAGATAGCCTCCAGATTGCGCATTACAAAGAAAAACAGTAAGAAAGATAAATGCATACCCATAAGTTACATAAGGCTCAACTCTGTGCAGCATATTCACTGTTGCTTTGTTTACTTTCAGAAAGACACCATTGAATATCTGCAGCCACCAAAGGTAGATAATTGGATACAACCGCCTTTTATTTGAAACAAATATTAGAGAAGACAATGAAAAGGAGATATATTCTACAAGAAGGATAACTCCTGAAATACGCATCCTGAATGGGAATAGCAGGCCACTTAAAATTTCAGTGAAGAGGGATCACCTCCCTAAGAAACCGAATCAAAAATTGGGGACCAGGAGAAGTTGAAGGTGGAAGAAAAGCTCCTAGGACATCTTGAAGCAACTAAATAGCAATAAAAAGCAGAACTCTTGGACACAACCATATATCAAGTCATCTTTCAAGATCAGTCTACCCAAAGACAGCATTACTTAAAATCCCAAACAAGGCCATAATGCATTGCACCAAGACACCTATAGACAGAAAACAAAATATGGGCAGACATTCCCCTACATGCCCAGATCCCTCAAAAAGCACTAAATCATTCTTATCATCCTATCCAATAAGGGAACAGAACCTAATCAAGTCTCCCTGAGGACACTCTTCCATTAGTTAATTTAATAATATTTGTAAAAAGGTATCCCCTAATGTTAACCACGAGAATTTCAGTACTAAGTTCACATCCTTATAATTCTTGAAAATATGTATGGATCTGCATATCAGTAAATAAAAATACTAAAAAATTCACATTTGAAAAATTTATTGATTCAAATGCCTTTTCCATATGCACAAGTATTACTGCAAATACCATGATAGACTAGAGAAATGAGTCTTACAAAATAGTCAACAAAGGCAAACATCAAATTCTCAACCCTCTTCCACAAAGAATGGGTAAATTCACAGAATACCAGTTCTAGAGGCCTTGAACAAAGCAACATAGCTTTCTTATTCTATGGGCGTTGATAACTCCACCTATTTGTTCAATTAAGACACCCAAACAGATGATAACAATTAACAGCCCAAAATGACAAGCAAAAAACTCATTATGTCGCATACATGAAAAAAAGTGCCATTTCTAAAAATTCAAACAATAACTAGGATATCCCAAGTTCTTTAACAACTCTTGGGCCACACCATAATATTACAAATTCAAGAAAGAAGCACATAGACTTCACTTAATTACAATTAGATGAAAAATTAAAAGTTTTCTGTTTACAAACTTGTGCAAAATTAATGAACTGTAAGAAAAAAAACATAAATTTAAAAAAGCAACCTCATTTAATCTATTATAGCATGCCCACAATTCAATAGATAACCATAACTGAACCAGAAAGCATCTCATAATTGAAAAAAAGAAAAAAAAATATCAATCGTTCAAATTATTTTCCAAAAGCTCATTCATCCTTCCAGCGATGCCATGTTTGTTTCCTATCCCTTTTTTATACTTTGTTTTGCCAAAATCAACAATTAAAGAAACAAAGAAGCACAGACGTCGGGGCCTAAATTCCAGAAATTTTCTTAAAGAAGGGCATAGAGCAACAATTAAAGAAACAAAGAAGCACAGACATCGGGGCCTAAATTCCAGAAATTTTCTTAAAGAAGGGCATAGAGTTGAAGACAGAATTTTTTGGTGGTAGGACACATTTTGGTTAGCCTATTAACACAAAAACAATTGTATTAATGACGCTTAGAATTAAACGTCTGAAACCACTAAGCGCAAAGACGATTGGACTACAGGAAGGCTTCATAATTACCCTATTAAAGGCATCACATATAATGAAAATCCTGATACAAAGAGTTTATTTGGATGCGGTGTTACCTGTCTTAAGCGCAGAAGCTGCAAAATCTTCCTGCTCTTAGGGTCCATGGCATTGATACTGAAAGTTCCAAAATTTACAATAATCAGAATCAACACTTTGGCATCAATAATAAGTACAAGAATCATTGGAATACCATAAACGGCATACCCGCGGATCCTGATAATGAACAAGAGCTTGGCTTCTGGGTCAACATAAAACCCTCCCTTAAGTTTTGCCTCACGCTTCAACCGAATTAGCTCCATTTGCTAAAAAAAATATTTACAGAAACCATTTCAGCAAATAGAATACCAAACAGAAATATCAAAGCACATATCAATCACTAACTATAACTATGGCTTCCTATACCTTCTCATCGTACTCCTTTGCATAAAGTTTGGCTCTGTTAAAAATGAGCTTCCCGTTCTCCCTCCTTTTCTTCTTCGTGGCTTCAAGCTCTTGCTTTTTCACCAAAGCCCATTCCTCATTTCTTTTCTGCTTCTTCAAAACCGATTCTGGAACCACTGGTCCTCCCTTGACATTCTCTTCACCCATCTCTCTGTATCTAAAGGGTCACAAAGCACCAAAAATATAATGAGCTAAACACCCAAGAATTTGAAGTCAATAACAAAAAAACTAATACTAGCACTCAGATAATTGTTTTGCTAGCAAACCCTACTCCATAATTTTCTTGCAAAATTTATTTCACTTCTATGTCTCCCATCTAATTTCTTGAAAAAGTTCCCATGAAAGCAAAATGGGTATACAGAGAAATTGCCAAACAAAGACATATCAGGCCTCATCTTACAATTAAAGCCAGACCCATCTGTTTGGATGGAAAGATAAATTCTTGGAATATCAGTTCCAGGGCTGTTAGACTTAGTTTAAGCACAATTTTCTTCAGAACTCTTTCAGCCAAATCAAACTCAAAAGACCACCGCCTCTTAAAAATTTCAGAAGCTTTCATTCCTACTCCTAGTTTCCAATCCAGAAGCAGACAGGAACATGTACAGGAAATATTTTCCATGAAATTATTTTCCAGAGAAACAAACAAGCACTGCTTTCTACAAAATACCGTAAAAACAATCCAAGGGTCGGTCTCAGTTCTGTCTTGAACAACAAACCGAGACCCGTGACTTCATTTCACACAAAAAGCTCAGTTTGGGTGCTCAGAAAGCTAAACGTATCTGGATCTCATAAGAACAAAACATCACACAGCAATAGAAACGAATCGAAAATGCAAACAGAAATATGAAGAAAAGAAAAACGCAGAAAATGAGAGAGAAAATAGAGTTACTTTGAGATCGCTGGGAGATAGTCGTTTTAGCGGCTCGCCACAGCTCCACTCCAGAGAACCTTATAAACGTGGGTTTAGGGTTTGTGGAACTCCGCACCAAATTTTCTACACCTTAATATAAAGTCTTAATTTGGAAAGTAACACTAAATAATAATAATAATAATAATTTTTTTTTTTTTTTTTTTTTTTGTAAATGAAATAATATTGCTTTATAATGGTAATTTTGCTGGATTTAATTAAATAAATAGCTACGGAGACAAATATTAAATTATGAATGAGAACTTAATTTTATGGATTAACGTGCCAAAAAAATCATACCTCCAATTTCTATTTTATTTTTTAATTTTAACTACATAAGTTAATTGAAAATATGAAATAGATCCTTCTATTGGTTTTTCGTCTAAAATTGTGTCGTCTGTTGATGCCATGTCAGCATTTTTGTCCCATTATATTAAAATAATAAATTTTTAATAATTTAATTAAAAATTCAAATATTAAAAAAATAAAATAAAACGATGGCCAGTGGTGAAGCTACCACTCCCAATCCCTATGAGGTTGGAGCTGACCACTCCATAGGGTTTGGAGTAAGGTTGCGAGCCACCTTATAGGTGTTGGGATGGCCTATGAACCAACCCATAAGGGGTGGAGTGGCTTGTGGCCACCCTAATCCCCCATAGGGTGGCATGCGAGCAACCCCGACCGTCTTATGGGGGTTTGAGGTTAGAGATATGCTAAAATCTAATAAAAAATTCATATTTTGTCCATAAAAGTCTATGTGACAAGATGCCATATCATCTTCTTTTTGTTGTTTTTTTTCTCCCACAAAAAAGATAATGTGGTATCTTGCCACATGAACTTTTATGGGCAAAATATGAAGTTTTTATTAGATTCTAGCATCTCTTTTGGTGGTCACCGCTTGCCCTACCCCGTAGGGTTTAAGGGTGGCAACTCCACTTATAGCCACTTTTTCTTTTCTCTTTTAAGATTTATTTTTTAAATAAATTATTATTTAAATGTGATATGGAAAAAAATGTTGACATAACACTAGACGACACAATTTCGAACGGACAACCAACAAAATGATTTATTTCACATTTTCGAAGAATTTATGTAGTTAAACCTGAAGAAGAAGAAGAAAAAAAAAAACAAAAAGCAAAAATACATTTGAGGTGTGATTTGTTTTGACGTAGATAGGAGTTGTTAGGAAATAATTGTTTAAGAATCATAAAAAATAAGTGTGGGAATATTTATACAAATAAATAATTATTTATATTCGAGACCTTGATTTATTTCCAAAATAAGAAATTATTAATTGGACAAAAAAAAAAAAAAAGCTTTTGTGAGATTATATTTATACAAAAAAAACCTAAGAAAAAATAAATCTCACAAGGGATTATAGAAGTGTGACTAGAATATTATCATTTTTATTACTAATTAAATATAATAAGAGTGATTAAAAAATTGGAATTAAATTCAAGTGATGCCTTGAAGATCATGTTCGAACGGCTATTGACTAGCTTGCGAAAGACAATTTATGCTCTTTACTTTCCACATATAGTTTTTGTTTTTTTGTTTTTTAGGATAAAGTTGTAACTTATATTGATCAATCAAAAACTAGAGCAGATTGCTCCGTCAAAATTACATCACGAATACATTCAGGAATTTCTTCCTTCCAAATATAATCAATGACTTGTTGGATTGCCACCCTCTTCTGTTTATGAGTTGCTTTATTGATAGCTCGATTCACATGACAACACTTCCAATTGGTAAAAGATTGCAGGATCATCCGCATATCTGCCACAAGGTGCCCAAAGCCTATTTTGCTCAGACGAATTCACCCCATTCACAATTTGAACACTAACTGAAGTCCCTACTTCACCACTAAACCTAGACTTACAACCAACTCTGTCTGACACTCAATTAACCTAACACATACAATCCCAACTTGGATTTTTTTACCATCTTAATTTCTTGTGAGCAGTCCCTTCCCATATCGAGAAAATGCTATTATTGGCAAATCATAGCTTGCTTCCACATTCTCATGTGGGTAGGCAACGAGATGTACGCATGAATTTCCCTGTGTTGCCTTGGTATGGGGAAAAAAAGAATAAATTCTAGCAAGCTTTCATCCACCAAACAGAGATCAAAAGGCAAAATTATAGTGCTAAGCAATATGATGAGCTCGACTTTATTACACTAGCATGCTTATTGATACACATGAATCACCAACAATGTGCTTACTGTTTCAAATATAAAGGAATATACGCCTCAAATGATTTCCTCTAAGTCAAATGTTTCTGCTAAACATATATTGTTACCCACAACTTGAGCAATTGCTCACTGTTTTGTATACATCCCTTGCATTAATGATGAAAAATCATAATCTTTTCCTGATTGAGTTGGTGTGATTGAAGGTACTGGCGATACTGAGGGAGCCCCATTTGCTCTCATGCTTGTCACACCACTGATTGGAGCTACTGGCCCTACTGTATACATGCTGCAAAATAAATCATGAAGCTAATAAGATATGCACGGTATTCTTAAACTGGCATAACAATCATAGTTGATATTCTCGAGTGAAGTATAACAAGACAAAGCTATGACAAACCCAAGATATTAGATTCCACATTAATTTTCTAACATAAGAACAACCAGATTTTTATGTGTGCACACAAACTTCAGAAACCAAATCATTCTACATTAGGCAATCAGGTTTCATAAGGCAGATTGAGAGGTGCTCCTTCCCCAAAACTCACAAGACTTAGGATGGATCTGATGTGCTCTAGCCAACAGAACACTTTGCAGGAATTTCCAAAACTCCATTTCAGAAATCAGTTGTCAGAAACTAATAAGTTAATAGACATGTAGATATGCTCATATTATATGGAAGCATATACAGCTCATGACCTCGGGCTAATCAAACCAACAAAGTCAATTTCAGTTATGCATGATTATATGACTCCTAAATAACTACACCCTGTAAGGCCACAGAATTTATCTTAAACCCGTATACGTGTGTGTGGCCATGTTTTTGTATGTGTATGAAACTTAGCAATTTTTCAAATGAACATGTTGAACATATTAGTCATACCTCGTTGTTGGAAAGGGAACTGAATTTCCTGTCTGATGTATGTGTTGGTAGTTTCCCATCTGGTACAGGAAAAGTACAAGGTAAAAGATTGGACTTTTAATCTGAAAAGAATTGGGTGTAAGCTTTATATGAACTAAACCTGCATATATTTTTGTGGATCAGCTACAGGCATCATCATTCCAGGGACTTGATGGCCTATACTTCCCCAATTTTGATTGGGCATGAGAATACCATTGGACCAAGGTTGATACACAACGGCAGGAAATCTTTGGGATCCAACACTAGACTTTGCTGAAGCAGCCATGAGAAATGGCTGTTGTTGGCCTAGCATTGTCAGTTGTTGTTGATGGATAGAGAATGGCGACATCATAGTGGACTGCATAAAATCCAGATCTGACATGGTTAGAGGGACATAGACCTCCTTTAGGTATAGAAAAAACAAATAATAACAGAATATCATCAAAAAAATAATTTGGTCAACTTCCCCTTTTTTGTTTACATCAAGTACCATCATATAAATTTTAGATACCAAAATTTCACCTTTGAGCTACCCAGAATAGAATGTCAACTTGAAATTAACCCAGAATACAATGTCAGCAATATGGATCCTGTTAAGCTCTAATTGTACATCAATATCTACTGTGGTTTCTGAGTAATTTTTAAATTTTAACAAATACCTTCTCAAAGTGGTTCATAATATCATTCTTCACATCTTTCTGGGGTCTTTCTGAAATGGGATTTGTGATGGATGGTGAATCTTTAAATAGATCTTCACTGTTGTATTTGGACTCTGTCTTGCTTTCAGCTATCTTTGATGGATCATCTTTATTTGCTGTCAAGTTTGATTTGGCAGCTGGAAGTTGAGGAGGTCAAGTCAATGGTTACTATGGAGTCAAATTACCATTATTTATCAATTCTTACAAAGAAATTACTGGAGTGGAAACTCTAAGCTGGGAAAAATAACATAAAAGTGGAAAAAAAACTCCGATGATAACAAATTTTTTTTTACAAAAATCACAAGAAACATACACTGGAAACTGGCCCACATAGTATCATCAACGGAAGATGTCTCAGAGTCATTTTGTCCAGAATGGTCCATTGAGAGCAAATTGAAAAGATCGGTTGCATAATCCACTTTGGGTGGTGGGACAACAGGGGTAGCAGTAGCTGCCTGTTTTTCCAGGTCAGCCTTTGTGACTATTGGTTCTGATTTCTGCAATCTTTCTTGTGGTTTTGGATCAGAAATGACCTGCACATCAACATCAAAAACTTACTCACATCGATACTGAAGGACAGAAAACACCTTAGCAGCACAAAAGTTGAATGATAAAACATATATTGTACGGATGACACAACAAATAACAAGAAACGGAAATTTTAAATTTTAAAACTTCAAAAAAGCCGGTAAAATGATTATCTACTTATAAACTCTTTTTTTCTAAATTTGTTTCATGCACTCTCTTCATATCCTTTAGGGGGCCTGGGGGGGGGGAAGGGAGTGGTTGTGAACAAACAGTTCTATTTGTACTAAGAAATGACTATATCCTTTAGGGGGCCTTATGGCTATTCTATTAAGAAAATGAATAACTATTAATAGGAATAGAAGAAGGTGAAATGAAATACCTATTCATATTCCTTGGATTGGTGATAACATATATGCTCTCACTGGAATTAAACCAAAATGACTAAAATACTCACTTTTTCTTCCAAAAAAAAACACTGAGGCTCCGTTTGTTTAAGAAGATGGAACTACAGCGGTCAGCGGAGGGTTTGGTGATCGGAGGCTAATTCCGGCAGTGGTCGGCGGCAGATTCTAAAAAAAAAAAGAAGGTTTTTTTTGAAAAATATAGTCTATTCCTCTACTTTTAAGAGAAATGACTATTCCTCAATTTAAGAAATAACCATTCCCATGGGAATGGTTATTCCAAGGCTAAAAATCTTACCAAGCTATGAAATAGCTATTCCATTTCATGGGTTTAATCCTTGTATCAAAAGCATCCTTAATATTTTAGAATCGTTTTTCACAACAACAAAAAAAAGTTCCAATTCACAAATAAGGTTTCTGAATTCCCACAAGTTTCTTCTGCTCTGAGAGATCTTTAAACAGTTTATCATAAAATTTCCTCCTAGCACATAAATCATTTACTTTAATGAATCCGAGAGCTTCGATGTGTTCTGACATTTTGACACTCTTTTCGTTGTGTTTCCTTAATAGATCTCAAATTGTTTATGCTTCCCAGCTAGCCCAAACAATAGGCTTGACCAAATGGAATTTAATGTGCTCTGATAACATTAATACAATACTACTCATGTGAATTATTTAGAACATGGCATAGAGTCTAGCACCAAAATAATAGTAATATTAGTATAACTATGAGTTACAAAGTAAAGCAAAATAAAACAACTTTCCTCTTGGCATATATGATTTCCTCTATCCAAATGGAGAAGGGCAAATAAACAAAACCTACCTGGTGGGATACTTCAACAGCAGCAGGAACACTACTTTTTGAAGTAGTAATCCTGTTATTTGTTCTAGGTGGATGAGCATTGTTCCTCTCCTCAGAAGAATGCTCAATATTTTTTCTATATCCATGCCAACTACTACTTCCAGGCCCTGGTTTATAAAATGAACCCTTGTCTTCATTCACCCTTGATGATGATTTTTCTTTTGCATCCCTAGGAACCCATCTTTTCTCTTGATACCTAGCAAATATCAGAGATCTTAAGCCAAAATTCATAGTATACAACAAACAATAGCAAAAGAATAGAACTGCACCAAGCAGAACGTTAACACTTGAGAGCAACGGCTTTTCAAGTCATACTTTGCGCGAATGAAATTATCATTTCCAATCCTGTTGTAATTGGGGGGTAACTCTGCTTCCCAATAGCTATTTGATTTCTCATTCCCCATAGCTGTTACCAATAAAAGACCAAAATGACTTTCAGCACCCTGTATCTTAACTTAGAAGGAACTGGAATTCAACTAAAAATAATGTCAAGCCAAAAAATAGGTGGTGCTTACTTTGGATAAATGCAACCTGCTCTGGAAGCCATGTGTCCAAAGTTGCAGATCTCACCTGCATCAAAATCATACAGAATTTGTATAAACATGTCATGAAAAAGAAGCAAGGCAAAGATTTAAATGTATTATGGTTAAAGACTTATTTTGAAAAGAGAAGTATCATGGTGTATATTTAGAGAAATATAATCACGGGTAGTAAAATAATATACCACCTTTGTTATATGTACTCCAAGAGATCTGTGGATCCCTGAACATTGCATGCATATGAAGATTCCAAGATTCACACTAGCCCATCTTGGAGCTCTGCATTAGCAAGCAAGATTTTATTACAAATTAGAACTACTCAAATCTAGTAACACATTCCAAGATTCCATCTCTCTCTCTCTCTCTGATAAGTTCTTAACTTTCCTCTAGTTTCCACTAAACAAACACTTGTCCATGTTACTTCGGTTTACCTACTTGCTTTTGCAGTCAGCACATTCTCTGTTTTCTGGTAATTTAAGAAGACCCTCCAATATCTGTCAATCAGAACACCAGATATGAGAAAGTTCATTCTAGATCACACAGGTAACCAAGAGCAAAAGAGTGGTCATAGAAAGAAATTGGTTCAAATACACAATTCAATATGTGGATAAGAAAACAAAATGACATGCAAGGGCATAATATAAGGAGCTGAACGAGGACCAAAGAGGATTGAAAATTTTCACTGCCATGTGCCAACCAAGAGAGAAATTAAAGACTAAATGCAACAAGTTCATGTTACAAACCACGGTCAAAGCAGTGCCTCGAAAAGGACTGCCCTCTATTTATGCTCAGTGTAGATCATCACATATTTTGTATATCTTGCATTTATGTTAATCAAAAGGGATAAGTTGTAAAACATGTGTTACTACTTCCATTCATATCTGTAATGCAGTATGCAGGACGGTGGAAAATTGGAGCAGAGGTCAACCGTAATCATCCATCTTTGGCCATCCACTATACTTGATGAGAAATCTATAATTATTATGACAAGCTTTAGATATAACACTTGAAATCAGCAGACCACATGCAAACTTTAAAACTAGACTCACGGTGGACCTTGATAACCACAGGCTAACCTTAGTAACCACATCCACACGCATGGTGTCTTCCATGGCTGAAACAGCTGCAAGTGGGTTGTGAATTAACACAACATAACTTTTTCACTTTCATTTTGGTACTTGATATTTGCTTTTTACTCCTATGGTAACTTTTATATTTTTCCACTGGAGAGCACAGCAGTTGTTCTTTATTTTGGGTCTCATCAAAATTTATTTTCAACAAGAACTTAATGCTGGAAAAGACGTGCAAATAATCTACTTTCCCAGTCAGATCAGAGTTTTTACTGCATCCTATGCATCGGAACATGCTGGGAAACTTGAATTATGCATTGTGTTTATTCTTAAAACCCATCAAGTGCTTCTCTTCTGACATAACTCCCTCTCAAAGACACAAACATACATGGAGGAACAATTTTCCTACAAGACACCTATGTTATACCAAAAGAAAGTCAAAACATTTTGAACCGCAAAAAAAGAGTGGGGGCAGAAGAGAATTAAAACTAAAAGGGAAAAAGTGTGTATGGCCAGTTAAACTTGTGCTTGCAAGTGATTTAAAATGCACACCAACCTAACTACTTTGATAACAGAAATCCAAACAAATAGATGAGGCCTGACATATCACTCAATCCTCTCTTTCTTCCAATTACTTCGCAAAAAAGAAAAGAAAAGAAACCGTCAAACCCTGAAGGAAAAATCTCAAATTGCTAATGAAGATTATGTTACAGTATTCCTTTTGACATGACCTTGGGATTATGCTTATTGGGCCTCGTCCAACCCTCTCCTTATTCAAATTACTAAACAAAAAATTAAAAAAAAAAAAAAGGAAAAGAGAAAAGGAATCCCAACATATCATAGAACACATCATATTATCAAATGTAACAGAAAGCTCTGCCTTTGCTGTATTACACAGTAGCACAACTTGCATAGTGGACCTTAATTCCATTCACCCTGGCGTCACCAACACCTTTGATAGCAGTTAATGAACCAACTACTGATTTCTTTTATGTTCCTCGGGGTATATAAATTAATACAATAAAGACAAACAACAAGAATCGTTTTATATAACCATTTCTGTTTTGAAGTAAGATGGTCCATCGCATAATGTTATTTTCATCGATGCCCATGAATTATTGGAAAGTGGATTTGGAGAACCACCAATTATAGAGGTAAGAACAAGTAGCAAGAAACCAAAACCTATAATTCCTGTCGTGGACGCAACTAAGATCCTGACCAAACCCAGAAAAAAAAAAAGGACTTACAAAAAAAAAAAATGCAAATTATCATTAAATCATATATGTGCAAGATACAAATAAAATTAAAAGCCGATTACATACAAGTTACAAAAAGAAAAAAAAAGAAAAAAAAAAAAAAGCGATTGTGAGGCAGCAAGTCTTGACAGAACTATGCATTACAATCACCATATTATTGAGTTTGAGTCACAAGACTCACAACCATCAGCACAAAGAGTTTCAGATCATGCTTAGCTAAAACCCATACATATTCAACCAACTAAAAATAAACAAATTTGAAGGCAAACCCATCAGCACAAAAGAGATTTAGCTTAGCATAATATCCATACTTCTTGAAGCAAAAACAAAATCAAAGTGAAAAGTAAGTCAAGATAAACTCCAAAAAGATTCAAAAAAAAATTCAAACTTTGCCACTACATGATTGAACCCAGAACCCAGAAAGCAGTAAGCTTACTTTTAATCTCTAAAGATACAAAAACAGAGACGGAGAGAGAGAGAGAGACCTTTCTGTGCTTGGCATTAAGCTCTTTAGAAACGTTAGCCTTCTGGTTCATGGTGAGAGTCTTCCTTCAAAAGGCTCCTTTTTCTTTTTGTGTCATAAGAATCAGAGAGAGCGCAGAGGGAAAGATTTAAGAAGACTTGAGAGAACTGGAAACTGCTGGTACCTTTCTTTGCTTGCTTGACTTTATACCTTCTCAGAATGTGTTATGTTCCGTCTGGAGAACAACGTCTTGTGGTCTGAACACGTGTGTGCGTGTATATATAGGATTCTCTTTTTGGTGGGCTGCTGAGCTGATATAGCTTTTTTAAAAAAATATATATAATCATATATTCTTTTAGTTAGGAAAATAAGAAAAAGCTCGGTAATGATTAAAGGGAAATTGCATCACCAGAACCAGAAGTCAAATGCTACAGCTTAGGGAACCCATGATTATATATATGCTGTCAGTATTTTGGTGTCCATTAACGTGCATTATTGGAACCTATTATTAGACCGAAATGTTTTGTGCACCACACAAGGGAAAAAGAAAAGAAAAAGAAGAGAATTGCATGACACCTCTCCTGGCATGAAGAACAAACAATGAGAGCTTTTGACAAGTGTTAACTATTCATCCAAAAAACTTTAAATTGTCAGTACTTGAGAGCGGGTTAAACTCTAAACTCTTATAATCGTAACATTCTACTATATTTTTGAATTTAACGTCCACAACAACTCATTTTATCGACACTGTTCAATAGTATTATTTTCTTTTTTGCAGGCTTCACTCAATTATTAGTATTCAATGACTTACATTTCAATCCAATCTATATGTCGCTCATTTTATGACTCAAACCCGTGACATGTTTTACTACACTTCAAATTTGATGTCTACGACGGCTCACTCTATAGTATCGATATTGACCTTATGGTAATCATTTTTTCTTATGATAACACTGCTCAATACATAATATTAAGTCATTTTAATGCAACTTGATGCCTACTCTGATATCCGTTGTTAAGGACCTATGCAAAAGCCCTAATATTATTAGATACTAATTTGGCTGGAATATGAAGAACTAATAAGAGTTCACAAAATGGGCAAGTCCCCTCTTTCACTCTGCAATCAACACCTTCAAATGCTGTAGAAAATGAATGAAATCATTCCATTTCTCTATGTAGCATCCACATCATGCTGAAACTTTTTTGTCAAATCACTTATTTCTAATTTGTCTTTTGGTTCTCAACATGCATGCGAGTTGTCAAAAGAAGGATGGAAACGTGGATTTGCAATCATGTTCTATTGTTTGACAATAAGCTGGTTGGACTTTTACTCAGCTAGCAATATGATGTGATCTAACATGTCTCAGCTTTATACCCATAAATATCATAAGCCAGAATAAAGCTAAGAGAGTAGGTGGCAAGCTGGAAGAAGCTCAATTGACGCATTTACATCCCAATAGAAGGCCATTGAGTGTTACATGACTTGGGCATGAAGCATGTAAAAGTATATCATTGATGCTATGCCACTTCAACCAAACCATTAAACCAAAATCTCAATAGAAGTCTGCCCTTTTACATGATTATATGGAGTTGGCTTTTAGGTAGCAACACAGGTTGTATTTGAATTTTGTTGGAAGCTTTTAGCCCAAGGGGCATTTATCATTCACTATGAATGAAGGGGCAAGGTTTGAACCTCAAACCCCATCATTGGGTGGGATGGGGTTCATCTATGGAATATAATTATAAACCAATAAAATCAAAGTTTACTGAGGTTAGAATATAAAACAGCACAGCAGATGGTATCCGCCAAAAGTTGATTTTTTTTTTTTTGGTTATATTTTTCTTTATTTTTTTAATTAAATGAGATATGTGTCGCCTTCTGATTGGGTATGACATGACATCATTGTTATAATTTCACAGAATGATTTATTTGATAATGTTAAAATCTTAGAGAGTAAATTGGTAAAATTTAAACTGTATTTGATAAAAAAAAGTGATGTCATAGACCACCGAAACATTTTCCCCTTTTCTAGTTTTCTTTCAAACCAAACAGGTTTAGGGCATCTTTCTGAATGGAGATATGTAAATCTCAAGGTTATTATCGTCCATAGCCTTCTTTTTGAACCATAATGGCCCATTGCATTCATGAATGTATGCCACAAGAACATGTCCATTCAACCCAGAAAACCCTTGTGTTCTCTCTTATTGGTTCTGTCTGTCTTTAGGTTTTAACAGCAACTGTTAAACCTGCCAAAAAAAGGGAAATAAAAGGCAATATGATGAACTGAATGCTTCTATTTAAATAGGTAGACCAGACAATTTAGTACCAATATCTATCCTCTTAATTACTCTTCCTTCATGATTTTATTTTATTTTATTTATTTATTTATTTATTTTTTAAAATCATTTTAAAAATCTCCTTAAAAAAGGATCATAAAATAACTTTCATCATAATAAAAGTACTCAATCAGTGAAGAAAATAATCCATGGGACAAGAAAGTATACTGGATATATGTCTTTAGTTGGTTTACAAATATCAATCTTCCTAGCTGTTGCTTCCAATATCCAAAGCAAGCCCAAATGCCACAGAAAAACGGAGATGATATATCTAATCTTAGATAAAAAGACAGCCTTGTTTTAGTATAACAGACTTGAGCAGCAAAAATTATAAGTAGAGAATGTGGAGAACACATCTCGTCTTTCCAACCATGAACATAATATTTTACACATGAAAATCACCTCCAGATCCATATCATCATGCCTCCAGTGCTAAAGGAAGTAGAGCAATCTTCAATGCATTTCTTACTTGCTGTCTCCCCATTTTCTATCAAGCCTTTTTAAATCATTCAGTCTTCTTATTTAAAAACATCTTAGCTTCAACATCTCCACTGTAAGGTGCAACATGATAGGCATATTGCTGGAGAACACAAAAGACAACCATCTCCATACAGACCAAGACATTCTGTATAGCTAACTCAATGTGCTCCACATCTAACCAGAAATGGTGAGATCGAATGATACCCATTGCAGCTAGTACATCTAGCACCACTCCCTGTATTTTATCAAAGATAGCGACTTGTGAAGAAGTAACCACATTCATATATTGTTGCCATATTTAAAGAAAGCTATTCAAAAATAACCAGAAAAGAAAAATTAGAGAAAAATAAAAGGAAAGATAAGTCAGAAAAAGAGCGAGCTGTATCAGAACAGAAAAGATTTTGATCATCCCCTATGTGCTGTATAAGTGGCATTTATGGCAATGCAGAGAACCCGTGAATCAGAGAATTTTATTTTATTTTATTTTATTTTTTGTCTTGATAATTAATCAGAGAATAACTATTCAAAGTTAAAACTATAATATAAAAAAAAAAAAAAAAACAATGTCATGGGATTACCCTAAGGCAGAAGTACTTAAACTCGCTTAAGTTTGCATCTCGACAAAAAAAATTCTAACTGATTAAATGCCTTCTTCATTAATGATTTTGCATCAAACAATCTGAAAAGATGTTAAAGATCCATTAAAAGTATATGGCTTTAAATCAGCTGCTGTAGTCAATACTGTCTTTAAAAATTTCTAGGCAGTGCTACTCAATTTAAGCCATCCATGTATGGCTTTGGTTCCTAGTCTGCAAGCAAAAGGCAGCAACCTAACAATAACTCTGCCTAAAATACAAAAAGATTTGAAAAAAAAAAAAAAAAAAAAAAAAAAAGTGAAGAGCTTGAGTTCCCAAATCCAAAAGTTTCACTCCAAAATAAAAATGCGGCCAACTATGAATTAAAGCAATGCAAAATATGCTAATTGATCCTTTAAAGTTCAAATGGCCTTAAGTTAGTCTTAATTATCAGAAATTTCTCAGTGGAGTTCATCTGAAGAAGATCCATGGTTTTGCCTTTTTTTTATATCTAGAAGAGGCCCAACCCCAGGAAGTTTTCTTTTGAAGGTACAGAAAAGAGCTAGTGTCTTTATGTCTAACCTTTCAGGCTGTGTGAGAGGTGCGTTAATTTCCTGAGCATTGGGCTTTGTTTATTGTTGCTTTTGGGGGTTCTTTCATATCCTTGGCACCCTTCATTTTTTTTTTTTTTTTTCAGTCAAAAAGTGAATGGGTCGAGATTATTTTACCTGCCAAAAGCAGAAGAAGACAATCCCCTTGATGCACACGAACTTTGCAAATGGCTTGTGTGGTTCCAGTTCCTTTGCAAACACATGGTAAAAAAGCACCAGAGAATACAAGGCCAGAAAAACTGAAATGTTGAGAATCATGGTGAATGTCCAGCTCAACCAACTGGGGTACATCCCAAGTATTTGTAGTGTTATCATCAAGATGGAGCAAACTGGACGGATGATGACAAACTGCCATGTCCAATATTTGAGGAGCTTCAGTGTACGGTGTTCCAGCCGCACGACGCGAGGCTGCGGTTGAGACCCCAGAGCACGTCAATTATTTCAGATAGACTTAACGAAAACAGATCAAAGATATTAGATGAATGATGCTTTTCATTCCCATCCCTAGCCAAGTTTTAGATAAGTTTGTAGTGAAGCAATATTAACATGTGACTTGAGAACATAATTTTCACTTCCCACGCCCATGATAAGAATTAAGATCCCATTGATCACTCTGTCAGATTGTATCTGTAAATATTATTCTCATACCAAATAAAAGTCAGAACATTGACTTTCGTACAAACTACTTTACACACCTGGAAAAGAGTCATTGGAAATGAATGGTGAATTTCTCTTCCTTTAATACCATCTGGCACAATGTTTTTGCTAATAGATATATTCAGGTAACTATACATCAAAGCCAGGAACTTAGCAATTACCTGGAAGAAAACAACATAAGAAGTTACTGGTGAGATGATATGTCAAAAGAGGCACATTGCAATGCAAAGCACAACTGAGTTAAGGGAACTCACCAGAGCCTCATAACATTCTTTAATAGAGTCCAAAAACATGAAGAATGCTTTGCTTCCACGGATATCTAACAAACCCACAAATGAATCCATTGCATATATGGGAGCCATAAGGATAATAATTATTATGGCCTTCTGCTCCTTTGGGTTCTTCCAGTAAAAGAGATGCTGTGACAATAGCTGTACTGTGAAGTGCATTGTAAGCATCGTGCAAAATGCAGATCCTATGACAGTCAGTTGTCTAGGGTCCATCATTCTTAAATGAGTCATATCCATTATTCAGCAATGAGATTTGAACCAAAATCAGAATCTGCAAAAGAAATCGATAAAGTAAAAACAAAATTTGGAGTTAAGTTCATCATCAAGCGAGGAACTAAACTTTCAGCCGAACACCAAGTGGTGCAGAATCAAAGAAACCTCACTGGGTCTATATTTATAAGGGAAATACAGGCTCCTCAAATCTCCATGTTGCATTGTGCAAGTATTAAAGCCCACACTTTTTTATTTTATTTTTGTTGAATTAGTTTCATCTTATTAAAAAGGCACCAAATTTACAAAATTATCCTAATTATGATATTGAATTACTTTTGTCAAAGACCTAACCACTGCTTTAGATCCTCCTTCAGAATAAATGTGCTCATGAAAACAATTATTGTTAATTAAACTGTGCATTATTTAGAAAAATATGCACGCCTGTGTGTGCTAATTTGCACTTCATCAATATACCAAACATTACAGCAGCATATTTCTGTACAAACCATAAATAATCATATAAACAGACAAAAATATGTTGGCAGCAGCAGATGTAACACCCAATGACATGGATGAACAATCCTCCCATTCCAAGAAGATGTGATACAATTCTAAATCTTAGTGTAAGTCTTTATAAGAAACTTATCAAAAAAAATGTTTTTATAAGAAGAGCTTTAGCAGCAGATAAAATTCTTGTATAGAATCATCGCTGCCTTCTTTGTATCACACAATTAAGAGAAAGTATGGCTATTCCGTCTGATCCTATCAACCCATTTGCATCATTCAAAATCAGTGGTTCAGTATTCATATGGTTCAGCTGCAATAGTCAAATGAGCAACCAAATATACCACTCTAAAGGGGATCACCATGTAAGAGGAATGAGCACATTCAATCAGCCAAAGTAACTCAACTGAAGTCCACTCAAACAAGCTTTGGTTACAACTCCAGCTTCATTTTCCAAAAGAGTGTGAGTAAAGAATCTGTAAACTGGATTTCTCGCCCATTATTTACTAGAAGCACATTTGAAAGATTTTCAATAACCAATTTCCTTCCCCTCCCTCAATTAACTAATTGGCTACCAAAAAGGGTTGAAATCCCAGATCTTTGTCATGTTCCTTTTCGTGTTCATTCATTATACATCAACCAAAACTTTCTTATCCTCAATTTCATGCATCACATTGGGCAAATTGCACACCCTTTTCCCATCATTTCAATTTAATGTAAGAGACAGGGTTTTAACAACTAATTCTTGCACACACCCACTAAATATTTTAGCCCCAGACTACGACTAATTCTAACTACACATCAAAACTATACTTGTCAAACTATAGTAACTAAAACTACATGTTCTTGAAGATTTTTGAACCATATGTTCAAATAATGCATTATACATAACTGCAATGTTGTGACCCAGATCATAAAGTATATTCACAACAGTATCATATCCGTAAATTTCTACTATTACTGACAATTCATCGCAGACACAACGAATATTTCAGTGATCGCCATAAGACTGTAAGCCACTATCTGAGTATTGCTTTGAAAGAAGCATTTTGGATTTTGGAGCTAAAACGCATAGCTATTTTGATTTCTATAACAATGAAAACACTTTCAGAATTCATTAGTACTAATCTTCTTGTTACGACAGTTAATTAAATTTGGAGGCTCTCTACAATTAAAAATAAACAATATCAGAGTTGCGGACGAATATCAGACTTCACCGGATCATCCAATTAATCTTAACAATTATTTATTTTTTTAAAAAAAAAAACACAAAACAAAAACAAACAATCAAACAAAGAGACAGAATAACTTTGAGATTTACTCACCGAAAACTTCGAGATTTTTTTTTTTTAAAAAAATCTTGGGAATGAGGTTGATTTGGATGAGCTCTGGAACGATCCTGCTTTCAGACGGTGGCTTGACTTCTCCAATCAAAATGAAGCACGTAACGGTACGCTAATGGGCCTCACGGAGTTTTCACTCTTTTTATCGTATGAACTGTGAACCAGTGAGGATAGGATTTGGGACTCAGAGGCCTTGTTTGGCAAAGGCCCAAAAAAAGAGTCTACTTAATTTTCAACCATCTAACATTCATATTTTTTATACGACATTAATCAATTTTTATTATTATTCAAATAAAAAAATCATTACATAACAAATTTTTTTTCACTTTTCCATACAAAAATTTCAAAATTTTATATCATATCAATCACTTTCTATTACAATAAAAAGGTCCCAAGCTTTTGCCAAACAAGGTCCAAGAAAATACATTTTTATTCTATCGATTACCTCATGTCATTTCATTTTTTTTACTTGTTAGCACAAGGAGAGGAATAAAGGACAAGGAAATTTAAATTAATGACCTTCACTATATGAAAGCGTGGTTCTCAGTAAATTAAGCTATCCAACAAAGACCCTCACGCATCAATTCTTACTAGGGGTGTAAAGCTAGTCGGTTATAACTGGCCAACCGCTTTTAAAAGCGGTTAAAAATAACCAATAACCGGCTACCCTGAGACGGTTACCAGTTTTTGCATTTTCAAACACCCTGTTATATATATATATATATATAATTGGTTCTTTAATTTATTTTGCCTTGTTTGATAAATTAATTAAGTTTTGTGCCTAATAATTTGTTTCTTCAATGTTCACAAAATCTAAAGGAAAAACCGTTCTTCCGTCGTATGATTCTTTTATGTTGTTGCCTTTAGTATCTACTTTGCTTGCAGTTATACAGTATTTTTTTTTCTTCTTTTTTGACCACGTTGAAAACAAACATTTGTAATCCAATGCTTTACAGATTACTTAGGAAAATCATCAACTCAAGCCACGATGTTCTAAGATACAAAGGGATAAGCTATAAAATCTTGTTCCTTATTCCAAATATTCTTTAGGTAGTTGCATCATATTCATTAAGAATGAATTTCCTGAAAGAATGAGTTAATAATAGTGAAAATATATTCAAAATTTGAAAATGGGTAAAAAAAAAGCCCTAATTGTTTTTAAAAAATGGCAAAAAGTCTAAAGTAAGCCCAAATAGTAGGCCTAATACCTAAAATAAGCCTAAAAGATCCAATTTTTTCAAGAGTTGGTTACCGGTGCGGATAACCAACTACTAAACAGTAACTGGCGGTGGTTTTAGTTTTCTAATTTGACCAACTGGCTACCCTAGTTGCAATTAGTGATTTTAGCCAGTAATCACTACCAGCAACCAAGTTTTCACCCCTAATTATAACCAACATGTAGTGAAAT
Source organism: Corylus avellana (assembly GCF_901000735.1). Lineage (NCBI taxonomy): Eukaryota > Viridiplantae > Streptophyta > Magnoliopsida > Fagales > Betulaceae > Corylus > Corylus avellana. The sequence goes on along the minus strand of NC_081542.1, from coordinate 44,402,588 downwards.
GGTGAACCTTGTAGGTAGAATTTGAATGTTGTATCTTCATTGATTATAGTTCGTTTAAAACAATTGAAAATGCTATTTTTTAAAGAGCACTTCTAGACTTCTAGTGAGCTTTATAAATAAAAGTTAAATATAAAGAAAAAAAAATTACTTTTCTAATTTGGAGAATCATTTTTTTTTTAAATCAAATATTAAATTCTCTATATCTTTTTTCTACTTTAATTACTTTTTTTACAAAAAAAAAAAATTCTTTCTTTGTTCTTGGTAGACGAGAGAGTGAAGAAAAATTAATATATAAGTTTAAAAAACTAATTAAGCATTCATATTGAATTCTCTTTACTTGGCTTTTTAAAAAAATTTATAAAAAATACTATTTAACAAACTCTTAAGTCATGTTAAATGAGAGCCCCTTTTATACGGATGAGCTGTCGTAAGAGCACTCGCGTTGGGTTTAACAAAATAGCTAAAAAAACTATTTTGGTTAGCCTTCTAACAAAAAATGCTCAACATCCGGCTCAACAAAATGACTAAAGAATTGTTGAACCGTGATAGTGGTTAGCAAATTTGGTGAGCATTGTAGCACAACAAATCCTTAGTTATATTAATAAAAAAATTATATTGTTCTTTCTCTTTTTTAGGAATATGAAAAGTAAATAAAAACTAAGATTTTAAATGAAAAAGTGAAAGTAAATAGTTAAAAAAATGATGAATCTGATGTACGTGTTCTGAAAAATTGGGTACCTAAAATAATTTTTTTTTTAAAGATATGTTTTTTAGCTAAATATGCGTTGAGAATGCTATACCCCATATTTTACAGCATTCAATTAGAGATTGCCACCCCAGTTTAAAACACAAAATACAGTACTAGACATGAAAATTCCTCATTGTTTGTCTTGCCCATTGCCCATGACCTCACCGTTTGTCTTCCCCATTTAAACACCCTAAACCCCTTTCAACTAAAACCACCAGAGCCACCAGTCTAAGGCTGATTTACTCGGAATTTCTTCTTCTTATAGTTTTTCCTCCCACGTACAATATTGGGAGGAAAAACTACAATATTGTTGTACATTGGTCTCTCATTTGAATGTGGTTTTTATTTACTTTGGTTTAATCATTTTATTTGATTTTTTAGATGCCGAGTTGATTTTTTATTGGAGGCCGTAAAATAAAGAGTTTACATATCGATGAAAGGTTCTTCGGGTTGAATATAACTATTGTGAGTCATGCTCTCCAAATATAAAGAGCATTGGATGATTTAAAATGAATATCTTGTGTTTCAAAAGGATGTTCTTCGTCTTCAACCCTTGGAAATTTAAGATGACGTTCATTCGGATTTAAAGTTTTGGCAGAAAATCCAAAAGCATATTACTTTCCGAAATGTTGGCTTCTTTCATTTTGAAGAATGAATCAATATATAGTTTTAAACTTTGACATGATTCATGAACTTAAAATTTTCAAGTTAAATCACGACCTCGTAAGAGACAATCAAAGTTTATAAACATTAAACAACAAAATAAACAATCATACGAATATTAAAGTTTATTCAATTATTCAAATTAATAATGAAATTAAATTAATGTTTATTTTACAGCTATATTGACATATTAGGTAAAGTTTATGACCGAACTGCATCTTAATCCTAAATTCCTTACTTATACCATCTTAAAAGTCACCACCGATTGCGTGATGCATAGTAATACAAAACCAAATTTTCAATTAATTTTTCGAAGACTTCAAAAAATAAGAGAGTAAAATACCGTATTCTGAAAAGGCTAATCTCCATTAAGAAAAGAAGAAATATTTTCAAATCAATCCATTGATGACAATAATTTTTTTAAAATAAGTCAATCCATTCAATCAATATCAATTTTAACTAACAGCTAGTAACTAACAGCCATGAAGAACAATATAATATAATAGTAATTCATGTTTCAAACTTTCCAATTAAATATTTAAATTCTAATAACCTTAAATTTTCCACTTAGATTAGGAATCGAGCTTAGAAAACTAACATCAAAAGTGTAACTTGTGTTGAGTGATTTTTTTTTTTTTTTTTTTGAGAATAAGATCATGGTCACTTTATTGAATCAATCAGAAGGAGGAGCAAACCGCTCCTCCACAATAATATCATGAATACATTCCGGGTAACCATCTCTCCACGTTCTCCCCATATTTTCCTTTACAGCCATTCGGGCCATGACATGAGCTGCGTTATTAGCTGCACGTCCCACTGCTTGAGCTGACCATTGGGGAAAAGCTTCCAACAAAATCTTCATATCTGCAATCTGATGGCCTATCTTGCTCCAATTAGATTCGGCATGGGTAAGAGCATCCACAACTATCTTCGCATCGCCTTCGAGCACAATGTGACTCAACTCCAGTTCTCTCCCGAAGATTAACGCTTGGACTCCTGCCCATGCTTCTACAACCAGAGGGTCAGTGAACCCCGTCTTTATTATGCATCTCACAGCCACTACTTCCCCGTCTGAATTTCGGATTACCACCCCCATCCCAGCTATGCCTCGCTTCGGACATAAGGCCGCATCCCAATTCAATTTCCAAACACCCCGATCTGGAGCCTCCCACCTGGGAGTGGTTTCCACTCTGAGTTGACAAGGTTCGATAGCATTAATCTCAGTATACTCTAGATGGAAAGAAAGAACTTGTTGGACTAAAACAGTAGGGTGAGTGAAGGGTCCCCCATGCACAACCTCGTTCCGTCAGAACCATAAACGTTTAGCCAGTCCCACAAAAAAACATATTTCCTCCTCATTACAATTAATAAAAATTTCCTCCACCAGCTGACGAAATGTTGGACCGCTCCATGAGTATTTCTGGAATTTCTTCAGACTCCCACCCCATGCATCCCGTGCCGCAGGGCAGTCCCACAATGCATGAAGGCAGGTTTCATCTTCTATAAAACATAAAGGACATGAGGCATCAGGGAGGATCTTGCGTTGAAACAAACATCTCTTCGTCGGAAGGATCTCATGGCAGACTCTCCAAAGAAAATTATTTTCTGCATTGGGTATTTTTAATTTCCATATCAGTCCCCATACCCCCTATCTGCCATGGGTTTCGAGCAGGAGCCATTATTCTGTGTTAAGAAATATAAAAACAAATTAAATTGTAGACATGATTTTGGGTCAATTAATAACACTTATCGTCAATTACAATAATCTAAAATAAAAAAACCACTTAATCTTAGGGTTCCTACCGAATTTGGACCACTTTATGAAAAAAGGAAAAAAAAAAAAAAAAAACACATTGCCACTCGTCACTCACTCCAACAAGGCAACAACTGCTGCCCATGGGCCATGTGCCCACAACTCCCAAACTCCCTAAAAAGCCAAACTAATCTAGTAAGTAGTAATATCTCTCTTTCACTTTCTCTCTCTCTTACCTTTCCACTTTCTCTCCTGCAGGTGTGGTGCCGCTCTTGCCTCTTTCTCTGTTTGTTTTTTTTTTCTTCTTATTTTTCAGTTTCTCTATATGACTAACAGCAATTTTTTTTAAAAAAAATCTTTGGGGTACTGCAGCACCCGTGCTCCGCCATTGGTGTGAGTTGTCCAACAACTCTTGAATTAGACGCGTTCAGATACTTGTCTTAGAAAGCTAAAAGTTAACCATAACTCTGATACTACTTGTTAAAAATATAATCGATTATGGAGTTTTACTAAGAATATATTAATATATATATATTGAACACCACTTTAGCTCAAAAGCCTAAGCTAATAAACTTAGTCCACTTAAGTATATTAATTACTATATATATATATATATATATATATTACTTTTTTAATATGAGACTCAATACTTACTAATGCACTTACAACACATATTACATAGATAAAGGCTAAAGATATCTCTTAGCCTAGTGACTATAGAATGAAGATTGCATAAAAATAACGCTAACACTAACAAATAAGACAAATATCAAAATATATCATGTAACACTTCCTTCCAAGTAAGTGGGATGTATTATTTGCTTTGGGCTTCAACTTGCACGGTTTTGTTATTAAGTTTACCCCAAAAAACCTCGTATATATCATTTAAAGAAAGCATACTCAATATAAGTACATAATCTTTCTCACTCAAACAATGTGAGATGCCACATATCATCTACACCTTTATTACATTCACCAATTACAAAGTGTTAGGCAGAAAATACTCTTAATGGGTCCCACTCCATTTCACACCTATTTACAATATGTCACCACTTACTCACCTAATGACACATATACATCTTAATTTGATTCTCTTAAATAGAAGATGAGGGGACAAGAATGGTCTATCTCATTCCTCCACACAAGGCCTCTATGGCAAAAACCTAGAGAGAGATATCCGTCTCTCCCTCTCTCACCTCTCTCACTCTCTCACGTCTCTTTCTCTGTCAACCCTCACTCCCTCTCATTTTTCACATACCGCACTCAACACACACTAGTTCATAGATAATTAAAAGCAAATTTTCATTATATTTTTTATTCACGAATAAGCATACTAACTTAAATATCAAACCCTTTGACCTTATTTTTATTTTGCAAAAACTTTATTACAGTACAAGAGGTTTTTTACGGCTCAACCATAAAAAATAAAAAAATAAAAAAATAAAAAAACTGAATAGCAAAGTCTTGGACCAATTAAAAAACGCACGACACAAAGGAATATATTGAAAGTCTCCAACAACCTGATCTCTGTTATCACCATAACCTGGAAAATAACTTTGATTTATCCATTAATTATGGACACGTGCGTTTATTGGTTGTGACTCAGCTACGTCGCTAGACGCCAGCTGTCATCAAGATGACATCAGCTATGACATCAGCTGAGGCCCAGCCTGACTACTTTTGTTCATATATGTGATGGACAAAGTTCTCTCAGGCTTCATTTGTGGTCCCAAAAAGTATATATTCATCAAGATGACATCAGCTGAGGCCCAACCTGATTCCTTTTGTTCATAATGGCCCTGTTTGTCAATGGCCCTGGGCTGACACTGTACTAGGGCCAGCCTCAATCTCAAAAAAATAAAAAATAAAATTCATCTCAAAATTAATCATAACATTTCTACTTTTTATACCACATTAATCATTTTTTATTATTATTTAAATAAAAAAATCATTACAAAACAATTTTTTTACATTTTTCCATATAAAATATATTTTTTCACTTTTCTCCACAAAACCTTTTCATTAAAACCAATCAAACACATATTCCTAAAAAATATGCTACAGTACCAGTCCTGGAACAATGCCAGCCCCAGCCCTTTCGCAAACACTGCCAATGTTCATATATGTGATAGACATAATTCTCTCAGGCTTCATTTGTGGTCCCAAAAAGTATATATATATGAGAAATGTTAAGTGTTCTTTTGGTATTTTTTCAACTGTAATGTAGCTTTTAAAATTACTGTTCAATTTGAGATTATCATTATTGACTTTTAATCATTTAGTAATTTTAAAAGTCACATCACAGTTAAGAAAACACTATAAGAATACTTAGTATTTTCCTATTTATATATATTTTGTACTTTTTATTACTTGATGCAATAGAAAATAATAATTAATGAAAAACATTTTTGCTTTTTTTTTAAAAAAAAAAATTATAATGAGCTTTTTATTCTCAAATCTTAAACCACTCCGGAGCTCAAATTTTTTATGTTGTGAATAAAACTTGATTTTTATAAGGTAATATAATTAAATTAAAATATAAAAAAAATATTTGTAATTTTTCGTAAGTACACAACAAACACTAAAAAAATTAATTTTCTTAAAAAATTAATTTTTCATATTTTCTTAAAAAATATTAATCCGCACGCCGTGGGTCTGGTCTGTGGGGATTCAAGGGTGTGGGTTTGGCCAAACCTTGTTGTGGGTGGGTTGGGGTGGCTTTGATTAATTTGGTGTATTTGTGCTCATTTTTATTTTTTAGATTTTTCTTAAAGTAATGATGTGTCGATTGGTGAGTAGGTACGGTAAAAAAGGTGATTTGCATATCGTCCGGACCATAGGGGCTCTGTACATTAATTTAGACGTTGAAGTTCATTGTCTAGCTGATTAGCAACTTGGCATGATGTTTTTGACTTAGTAGAGCACTTGGATTCATACTAGTCTATTTATTTTTTATTTTTCCATTTAATCTGTCCTCTAAGAAATTTAAATTTCTTTAATGTCTTATTCATAAATTTTTTTTTTTTAAAAAAATGTTGCTTCAGTATCTTCTCTATTTTTGGCAGTCAATCATAGGATGATAAACTTCATTTTTATTTCTTTCAGTCTATCATATATAGTATTTATCTTCAATTATGTCCATTGATTCGATGAAAATTTCTTAATAATGTTCAACGTAAAAATCCTAAGGAGCTATACTTACCGGCGACATACTCTAGAGTGTTTGTTGAGTTTGAACCTTGACTCTATTATTTACCCTTATTTCAATTAAATAATATTCTATAGATTTTACATATTAAAATGGAGTTTGAGTTCACACGTGAGGGATAATATTAAAGTTTTGATTAAATGATTAAATTACCTATTTGTATTAGCTTAAACTTTTAACGTAAGTGATAATTTAATTAAAACTTTTAATTTTGTTTGTAGGGCTAAAAAGAAAAACAAAAGAGTTTATAAATTTATATATATATATATATATATATATACATACCAACTGGGCAATAAAGTTAGTTTCATATTGGTAGTTGGTTTTACTAATAAGAAACAATATTTAGTTAAAGTAAAGAAATATTTAGAGAGTTTAATGTTTAGATTTTGAAAAGTGGCTAGCTAAATCAACAAAATTATATTTAACTCTATTTTTAGAGTTAAATGTATAGAAATTTTGAAGAGTTCAATGTGAATTGAATACTCTAATATTGTTACTAGGTCCTACGTGTCTGCCATGATTCGGCCCCACCTATGTGAACACATGCAATTGGGTCAAGATAAACACAACGCCGGCATGTTTAATTTTTTTTTTTTAATATTAAAAAATTAAAAAAAAAAAAAAAAAAATTTGCCTGGCATTATATTGGGGTTTTGTTTACTATTTGGTTGTTGAGAAAATATCAGCAACCATTTTTTTTAAAAAATTATTACATAAACAGATAAACTCTTGTCCTTTAGAAAAAAAAGGGACGTCAAAAAAAATTAAAAAATGATCAAGGCACAACTTAAACTCAACTTTTCTCTTAAGTTTAGAAAAAAAAAAAAAAAAAAAAAAACTGCCTGTGGAGGAGAGAGAGAGCCTTAAACTAGAGAGAGAGAGAGAGAGAAATTTTGGTCTAAAAGTTAAGTCAAAGTTGGGTTTAAGTTGTGTCTGTATTATATCTTAAAAACTTTTCGGCCCTACCGTACGCGACCTACGAAAAATGACATGAAAAAAAAGTTTCACTGTTCACTTCATTTAAAAAACAACGTGAATTAGTTTTTTTTTTTATTTTTTATTTTATTTCTAGTGGATTATTATACCCTCTATCCTATAAATAGGAGTCCATTGTAAGCAGGTAAATTTTTGGCACTGTTTGCCAAAGGATCGGACTAGATTGGACCCAAAGACCTAGAAGATTCATTTCAAAATCAATTATAATATTTTTAATTTTTATATCACATCGATCACTTTATATTACCATTCAAATAAAAAAATCACTACAAAACTTTTTTTTTTTTTTTTCATACAAAACATTCTTTCTATTTTTCTTACATCAACCAAATTTGCTACAGTTTCAATCCACTCTTTTTTTTCAAGTCCTTTGCCAAACACAGTAACTATTCTTCCTAATCACTTTCCACTCCCTTCAAGAATACTCCACCAACTAAAGCATCGGAGTGCTCCTCGCTAGTACTTCTGGCAAATCACCTTTGCCTATTACTTTTCTCTCTCTTGGTAGATTTTTTTAGCTAGACTACCAGTGTGCGGTCAACTATCGTAACATTACTTAAGTTGCTTCAAACAAGGAGCAGCCCTTCCAACAAGGCGCTACTAGTGACCACTCATTAGCACGAACATTCAAATGTCGCCGTTAATAGTTTATAGTTTTCCACCACGACCTGCAAAGGAAAAAATATTCCTGCTAAGTTATTAGCAGCAACTTATTAGCGTCAACAAAAAAGTTGACACTAATATCAATTTTTTACTCTTTTGCATCTAATATTAGCGGCGACACAAACTCCAATTAATGAAACCCTTATTAGTGGCGACTTTAATGTCGCCGCTAATCATCTGGACGCTAATGAGCCAAATGCTTGTTGTCCCTAATAGGTATATTTATTTAATTAATGTGTGTTATCCTATATATGCATATGGATGAAGGCTCCATTTGAGAAAAAGGAAAAATGATGGAATTAACTAATCAAAATCATACTGAAGGCAATGCGATGACCTTCTCCATCACATTATCGTTTGGTAAAGGTTTGGCAAAGGTACAAAAATCCCACTTTTTTTTTATTTTTCTAACATTCCTACTTTTTATATCACATCAATCACTTTTTATTATTATTCCAATTAAAAAATTAGTACAAAACAAAATTATTTCAATTTTCCATATCAAATATTCTTACTTTTTTCACTTTAAAAAAAAAAAAAAAAAAAACATTCTTACTTTTTTTTACATCAATCAATTTTTGCTACAATATCAAACCAAGACCACAATAAAATCGTTTATCAAACACGAACCCAAAATGTGTTTGCTTTTCAAAATTGTAAATTCTTGAAGCATAAAAATACTACTCCTTGAGACACATGAAAACACATATATTAATTTCTCAAAAACCGGCGCCGACTTTCATTGTCACTTGTCACTTGTCAAGAATTTTTGACGCTATGAAATTCTTTGATCAATTAAAATTAAAATTAGAATAAAAGTCAGATTTGTTTTTCTTCGATACTGTTTTAAAAGATAGAATAAGAAACATTGAATCCTCGTCAATTTCATACATGTAAATTTATTATTGAATTTGTGAAATTCAATGAATTTTCAATTATATTGTTTGTTCAATCATTTTCATGGATAACGGTATATGTAGACAGGTCTATTCAATGGACCCTTGTAGACAGGTCTATTCACAGGTCTATTCAATGGACCCTTGCATTTGAAATTTGGGCATGAGTATGCGGATTTGGATCATTATGCATGTGATACAAATAAGCAGAAAAAAGGATTCCTATTATTCGTTTATATTCTTGTTATTTTTTTTATTTAAATTTGTTGTTGGGAAACTCACTCCATTTTTGTTTTTAGGATCGTTCACTCTTTCTTTGTAAGAGTAGAAAAGAGATCCTCTCCCTGTAACCATTTTCCTTATTCAATTAAAAAAGAAAAGAAAAGGGACATGCATTGAAAGGATTTGGATCTCTCGATCGACCGTTCTCCAAATAGTCCCTACAAATTTCGTTGTCTTGAAATTTCACTTCAATATGTCCAACACTTTTTTCTAATTCAAATGAACGATGCGCCCAAAACCAACGTCGTGATAATCCATTGTGAAATGAGAAGGTGTGACGTGCGAGGTAGGGACTGGCCATGCCATTTATGGTGATTATTATTGTTAAAGGGGAATGCTAGGTATAATTAACCTAGGGATCGACCTATTGAACCACGAGGAAAGCGAGTTTGGGGAGAGTGTGAATGTGTGATGCCTATGGCATGATTCACAATATATATATATTGTGGCTCCAGGACTCCGATTGAGATGTGCTGCCCTATCTCCAACACTTTTTTCTAATTCAAATTAACGGCTCAGAACCAACGTCATGATAATCCATTGTGAAATGAGAAGGTGTGACGTGCAAGGTAGGGACTGGCCACACCATTTATGGTGATTATTACTGTTAAAGGGAAATGCTAGGTAATCTAGGGATCGACCTATTAAACTACAATATTTAGTTTCATATTGGTAGTTGGTTTTACTAATTAATAAGAAACAATATTTAATTAAAGTAAAGAAATATTCAGTCAGTTTGATGTTCAGATTTTGAAAAGTGGTTACCTAAATCAACAAAATTATATTTGACTCTATTTTTAGAGTTTAGTGGAGAGAAATTTTGAAGTGCTCAATGTGAATTGAATACTCTACTGTTACTAGGTCCTACGTGTCTGCAATGATTCGGCCTCACCTATGTGAACACATGCAATTTACAAAGCCGTATTTACGGTATTTTCAAACATTTGAATCTCTTAGAACAGTTCATGTGTGATATTATAAAAAGCATACGTTGCATGCTCATGTTCACTCACACCCATTTCATAATACAATAAACTAATTACTATTGATCCTTGGCTAGCTAGCTTATCTTTAATTTGGTATCATGGATTTATCATCAGTACAATCCTCAATCCAATCTCTAGTTAATGAGATGAAGGAAAAGATGTTCTCATCAAATTGTGATCCCTACTCCTTCATTTCTCCTTCTGCTTATGACACTGCATGGCTAGCCATGATTCCAGATCCACACCAACCTTCCCAACCCATGTTCAAGAATTGCTTGGATTGGGTGCTTCACAACCAGAAGGATGAAGGCTACTGGGGAGACTCTGATTCCCATGGCATGCCCACCAATGAGTGCCTTCCTACAACTCTTGCTTGCATTGTTGCACTCAAAAAGTGGAATGTCGGGACAGTATGTGTAGAAAAAGGTACATGCATGCTGTGAAATA
>NC_081542.1:44385432-44391843 GCF_901000735.1 Corylus avellana | reverse complement strand
ATATAAAATTTAATTTGCTCAAAATGAAATTTACTTTATTCTAAACATTATTTTAATGAAGAAACTTAGCGGACATGTTGGCTTTAAGTTCAAGCGAAATTATTAGTTCAATTATTGCTTAATTTAGGAGTGCTTTAAGAAACTTAATTATCCTATTGTTAGGGGACCGCACTCCTAATTCGCCTAGACAATAAGCCGAACTTGCCTTTGAGGGTGGTTAGCTTAGGGTAGCCGAACTAAACCTTATGGTCAAAAGGGTAGTTCGGCTAACTTAAGTGACAAATGGATGGTTTGACCACTCTCAAAGTCTGAGTTGAGTGACCAAATCACCATTTGGTCATAAGGGATCGATGCTTTGGCCTCTTTCAATATTGCTGGGTTTGAGGTGGCCAAAACGCCCTTAGACCGTATTTTAATCAACCCCAATAACCACGGAATGACTTGATCCTCTCTTTCTTATGTATTGTCTCATTCTGAACCAATTATTTAAAATGAACGGCCCAGATTAAAACTATTTATACGAGTATAAGATCAAGATCGGGATTGAGATCAGTAGCAATATTTACGGCGTTGCATCCATAATAATAGTTCTAATCTGCACGGCTGCACCTCAATACCCTAGGTATTATTGCACGTGATCTGAGTCTCCCATGCCATACCTCTGCATGTTATCCGAAACGAAGTCGGAATAGACAGTGTAACATATATATAGTGATGGTGATGACACAGACACACCCATATCCAAACTTCCAGCTTTCTTCTTCTCAACTCTCAAGCTCTTATTTCATCTCCCATGGGGGATCAACATTAATTCTACGCGTATCGTACGTTCAATGGCAGTTTGGCTCTTTGTGCAAGCTTATATAAATAAAAAAAGAAATGCTGAAACTTTTTTTTTTTTTTAAAGCAAATTAAAATAACAAAAAGAGAGTGGGCTCCTTACAACAAACCAAAACTAAAAATACAAGGCATAAAGTAAAAACAAATAGTAAAAAATGAGTAAAACAAGATCCGATAAGAACCGCAAAGAGCGGAAACAGGAGCATAGTTAAGAGAGACACGAATCTCGCAAAGTCCCTCTATTCTTCCCGAACTCCTACAAACACAAGCAGCTAAAACGAGGATTTTGATAAGTATGAGATTCTTATATTCTAAAATTTGAGTTCTCCGATTCATCTAACGGTTTAAACAAATGTAAAAGTTTGTGTTACTAAGGCAAGTGGATTTGACATATTAAAAACTAAAATTAATTACTGCAATAACACACAAACTTTTACATTAATTTGTTTAAATCGTTAAATAAAATGTCGTTAAATGAAATGAATGGCTCAGATTTTAGAATATAAAAATCTAGGATCTCAAATCCTAAAGCGACAACCAATATGTATGAATTGTCATCCACTTTTATATTCATTTAAGTGGGTGTGGGCACTGAAATCCACCTAAACCTCATCCTAGCATGAGCGTTATACATCCCAACAAGAAAATTAAGGAAGTCGACGGCAAGCATTGAATTGTATTCAGTTGGGGTGGCAAAAGATATTGGATAATGAAGAGGCAGCCCCACCAAAAGGATAGACAGTTACTACGTTAATTTTAACTATTAATAATTAACTACCAGTACTCTACTGTGATTGGTCTATATAGCTACGTGCCGTTTGCCTAGAAAAAGTTCCCGGATTTTCCATTTGTTAACGTACAGATCTCACGGATAAAGCACAAGCTCTTGATAACGATGGTTTGGCTAGCTACGTCTACAGCCACAGGATCATTATCCAGAAAACCTTCAAGTGATGATGGCTTTGTCAACTTTCAATTACCCTTTCTTGCTTAGTAAGTAACTAATTCTAACTATTTGTTTACCTAGTGGCGGAGCCAGATGTTTAAGAATGGAGGGGCCGTAAAAAAAAATTTCGCATCCTAAATTTTTTTTTTTTTTGCGTCCTAAAAATTTTGTTCACACTGAAAATTTGGTAATTCACACAGTACATGCATCACAAAAAAAATCTATAAAAGTTCATAAATATGTACTCAAATTAATATATTAGAAATATAACATGTCGGCACTATATCAAAAAGATAGAAATACAAAAAAGTGTCTAGAACTCCACTTTACAGTCTTTTAGAAGTACAAAATCATCAAGTATCGAATTTAAATCGAAACTCTCAGCAATTTCCCTTTCAATATAAATAACTAAACTATTTGCAAGAAAATCATTCTCCATTTTGTTGCGTTGTCGTGTTTTAACAATTTTCATTGCTGAAAATGCTCGTTCAGTAGTTGCTGTAGACACTGACAGAGTCAAAATAAGATGAATCAATCTATTAATAAGATAGTATGTCTTTGATTTTTTTGTCTTTGCCAATCCTTGGCATAATTCTGCAATAGAAAATGTAAGGGAGAGAATCAGAGGATAGAGGCCAAGAGGCGAGTGTGTGAGTCTTGAGAAGGAGGGAAAATAATTTTTTTTTTTTTTTTTTTAATAACTTTTGGGGCTACTGCAAACCAGCAATAAATTTTTTTTTTTAATACTTGGAGGGGCCCCTTTGTAGCTGATCGTGTGCTCGGTGCTCCAGACAAGTGTTCACATTTTTTTTAAAAACAAAATTCTTTGTGGAATTGTGGGGGCCGTATGTAGCTGCATAGATGAGTGGTCAGCAGCTAAACAGCCTAAACTTGTGCTCAAAATTTTTTTTTGTAATTTCTTTTGGGGGGGCCGTGGCCACCACTGGCCCATACGTGGGTCCGCCACTGTGTTTACCAACCCCATTTATTTTTCAAGTTCTTTCACACTTAATCATATCTTTTGCTCAATCAGGGCAAATTATAAAGTCAGGGTTCAAGCTTACGACGTTGCTCTAATGACCGAGCTAGGGATTTGATTCACAGTACTCTTCTGCACGGTTCAGACCTAATAAAAACTGTGTATCTCAAGTAAACTTCAAATGCTGAACAAATCCTAACCGACCAAACAACCTATTCATGCTACAAACAGATCAAATTCACAACAATAATGGCTATTATACCCCTTCGAATAACAAATCCAACATCATTACGTATATTTTAACTTAGCGGGTTTCCACAACTCTAAATTTTAATACTATGTGAAATTATCAGTTATTTCAAAAACTTAATCTAATAAAAAAAAATTAATTATTTAATTCATATTCTAACATTTTGTTTACCAAACCATTTGTTTATCAAAAGTCTTCCCTGCTTTACTACAAGTTATTGCACACGATCGAACCCTTAAATGTGTTGTCGGTGTAGTGATAACCAAAAAGTCAACAAATATGAGCGTGTTGATTGGGCCGTGACACAAGCAGATTCAGTTTAAAGCACCTTCGTATTTTTCCAAAACATGGTGAGATTTGGGACGACGATGATCATGATCACGATCACGATCACGATCACATGCATGCATGCTTTAGTCAAGAAGGAGTATACAAATGGAGAAAGAAAAGGATAAGGTGACGGTTACATACTTTTCAAGTCAATGAAGGTAAGTAAGTCCAAAGCCGTTTCTCATGGCCCCACACGAAAACTAAAAATAAAAATAAAATAAATAATCCAGAGCCGTTTTCATGAGCACCGTCCATTTCTCAGGTGATCGCCATTTGTTGAATCCTTGCATGGGTGGGTTTTGTTTCTATATGTATTTCGAATATTCCTTCTGCCGCATGGATATATAATTTCTTGTTATTTATCTCTATTTATCCTTTTGACAAATAATATTTTCACATTAATTCTTTCGTATTACTATGTTTTAATTACATAATAATCTGCACATGCAGCACAATGGATTTCATTATAATTAAAGAAAGAACAATATATAAAATGCGAATTAAAACAATTATGTCATTATTTATTTCTCCTTTAGATAAATATTCAGCTGGTATACATAATTATTTTAATTACCACCCATTTTTGTTTTTATGACTATCATGGGTAAATTTAGAAGTAAGTCATGCAAAGGATGTTGTTAAAGTAATTCTCCATTTTCTACCGCGTAAGTTTTTCAAATAACGAGTGATTCGAACAAAAATTTTGAATCGACTCAAAACTTTACTCTCATTTTAGTGAAATATTTTACATAATATAGGAGTAGCAATTCAAATTTACATGTCGGGTTCGAATCGTGTTGACTGTCGATGCATGTGTATAACACTATATAGATCAACTTAACTCGACGAATTTAATTTAACAGGTCAAACCCCTCAATTTTAACCCTCAAATTTTGTGTTAGATTCGTGTCGGATTCGGATTGTGTTGAAGCATGAATATAAAGCTACATAGGACAATCATAATCTGACTAATTTAATTAAATGGGTCAGACTTATCAACCTTAACCTTTTAATTTCGTATTGAGTTTGAGGGCTGTGTCAAAAATTGCAAGCTCTAACATCATAGGAGATCTTAGATGTCATTATTTATATCAGGTTATAACATTCAAGTGAAAGGAATATTAATTGGTTATTAGTAACTTATTAATTACTACTCTAGGAATTAATATTGAATAATCTGTTCGATCACATTGAAGGATGAAAGCTATTTCCTAGCTAGTTCCATGCATCTCACCTCCTGTGCATTTGTATTTTATTTTTGGATGAATAATATTTGAGAAATACATAATTCTAAATTAAATTAAGTAATAAATATGGTCTGTTGACCCAATAGGAACAGCCCACATATGCATGCAAAATCGTTGAGAGTTGGTTGGTGTCCTTTAACAACCGAGACTGTTTGAACATTAGTTAATTAAACCTTCTCACTGCATTTTTTTTATATAATAATTTTTGTTAATTAAACAAATATATATTTGAAATATTATTCCAAAATGGTCGGAATCGGAAGCTTCTGGTTACGTTCGTATATTGTTTCATTTGCGACGGGCCGGGGGGGAGCCATGTAAGAAAGCTTTCGGCTCTATGCGTGTATAAAGATGAGACAAATGGTCGGTCCATTAAAGAACAGAAAGGATGATGACTTTTTGTGAACAAGATAGAGTTGACCGGCGAGGCGAGGCTAAATCTTAGGAAACACGAAAGCTTAACAGTTGTTGTCTATGTAATTGCAACGAAAGCGCACGACAGTTGAAAAGCGCACGACAAGTGACTAAAGAACGTTACATGATATATATAAAATATGTGATTCCAAAAGATTATTAGCTCACATTAGTGGATTATAAAAAGATTATGGGTATTAATTAAGTTTCATGTTGATTATTTATTTGGTGAGACTGAACTTTATATATATGCGATTGTAGAAGCTCTAATTACAATATGACTAGTAATTTTATAGTGATAGAAGAGATGTGACTATGTTTATGAATTTGATTCTAGTCATGCTCTTTTTTCTTTCTTTTTTTTAAAAAAATCAATAGGGGTGAAGGAGGAAATTATAACAAAAAGACCACATAGAGGGTGGACAACCCAAAGAAAAGCCCTTAAACAACTAGGAATTAGTGTGATTAAAAAAAATAAAGAACAAGTAAAAGTAAGTCATATACAAATGATCCAGCTCATTAAGAGAATTAGAACGGCCACAAAGGACTAGCTACTAGCATAGGCAACAACCAATAAAGAACCAACTGTAGAAAGTGAAAAACTGCTCCACTAGAAGGGAACTAGCACCGAAAAGTGGAAACTGAAGCAAAGCAAAGGGTATTAAAAGAAGTATGAATCTCGAAAGGTCTCTCAACCCTTCCCGAACCCCCACTATAAAGTTTCTCTACGACCATTGGAAGGAGGCTATTGAGGAGGAACGAACTTCGGATTTGGATACAAAAATCTCAACTAACATATTTTTATTTTAATTTTTGGCAGTTTGGTGGTTCCACTTTGTGCTGTGTATACTTCTATACGGAATATTCTTTGAATACCAAGTATATATAGAATGCCTACAAGCAACCTTAATTTTTCAATTAAGATGTATAACGTGACTAAAGTTTTACGAAAATTCATTTATTCCCTCTATCTTTGGGTAAACTCTATATTTAAAAGTGAAATAGAAAAATCAACAATAGCCTATTGTAAGTATATTAGATATCTAAATAGAAGCAATTAACTTTGAATAACGCTTGGGGACCACGCCTTATGAAGCGGAAGCCACTAGTTCAAATTCTCCTCCCCTTTTTTGTGTGGATATGTCAATATATATAAATTAAATAAAAAATAAAAAGACATTCGGACCAAATTTGAACTTAAAATTTAGAAGACTCAAAGCTTAAATTAATAAAAAAAAATATAACAAATATTTAATTAAAATTAGTGTGAAGTCTTAAATAAGGCACCGAGCTTATGTCACTCTTAATACCATATTAAATCATCAATTATCTGTTCCCAAGAGGTAGTTCAATCGACTGGGACTACACTTAATGAAGTGAAAGTCACTAGTTCGAATCCCCTTCC
>NC_081542.1:44382426-44385332 GCF_901000735.1 Corylus avellana | reverse complement strand
CAGCTACCACTCCCAATCCCAATGAGGTTGGAGCTAACCACTCCATAAGGTTTGGGGTAAGGTTGCGAGCCACCTCATACGTGTTTGGATGGCCTATGAACCAACCCTTAAGGGGTGGAGTGGGTCGTGGCCACCCTAATCCCCCATAGGGTGGCATGCAAGCAACCCTGACCACCCCATGGGGGTTTGAGGTTGGAGATATGCTAGAATCTAATAAAAACTTCATATTTTGTCCATAAAAGTCTATGTGATAAGATGTCATATCTTCTTTTTGTTGTCCTTTTTCCCCCACAAAAAAAAGATAATATGGTATCTTGCTACATGAACTTTTATGGACAAAATATGAAGTTTTTATTAGATTCTAGCATTTCTCTTGGTGGTTGCCGCTTGCCCTACCCCATAGGGTTTAAGGGTGACAGCTCCACTGATGGCCACTTTTTCATTTTTTTTTTTAAGATTTATTTTTTAAATAAATTATTATTTAAATGTGATATGGAAAAAATGTTGACATAACACTAATAGACGACACAATTTCGAACGGACAACCAACAAAATGATTTATTTCACATTTTTTAAGAATTTATGTAGTTAAACCTGAAGAAGAAGAAGAAAAAAACAAAAAACAAAAATACATTTGAGGTGTGATTTGTTTTGACGTAGATAGGAGTTGTTAGGAAATAATTGTTTAAGAATCATAAAAAATAAGTGTGGGAATATTTATACTGAGACCTTGATTTATTTCCAAAATTAGAAATTATTAATTGGACAAAAAAAAAAAAAAAAGCTTTTGTGAGATTATATTTGAAATTGGTGCAGGGATGCAACACCTAAGAAAAAATAAATCTCACAAGGGATTATAGAAGTGTGACTAGAATATTATCATTTTTATTACTAATTAAATATAATAAGAGTGATTAAAAAATTGGAAGTAAATTCAAGCGATGCCTTGAAGATCATGTTCGAACGGCTATTGACTAGCTTGCGAACGACAATTTATACTCTTTACTTTTCGCATATAGTTTTTGTTTTTTGGATAAAATTGTAACTTGTATTAATCAATCAAAAATTAGAGCAGATTGCTCACTCAAAATTACATCACGAATACATTCAGGAATTTCTTCATTCCAAATATAATCAATGACTTGTTGGATTGCCACCCTCGCCTGTATATGAGCTGCTTTATTGATAGCTCGATTCACATGACAACACTTCCAACTGGTAAAAGATTGCAGGATCATCCCCATATCTACCACAAGGTGCCCAAAGCGACTCCTATTTTGCTCAGACGAATTGACCGCATTCACAATTTGAAGACTAACTAAAGTCCCGACGTAACCACTAAACCTAGACTTACAACCAACTTTGTCTGACACTCAATTAACCTAACACATACAATCCCAACTTGGATTTTTTTACCATCTTAATTTCTTGTGAGCAGTCCCTTCCCATATCGAGAAAATGCTATTATTGGCAAATCATAGCTTGCTTCCACATTCTCATGTGGATAGGCAATGAGATGTTCACATGAATTTCCCTGTGTTGCCTTGGTATGGGGAAAAAAAGAATAAATTCTAGCAAGCTTTCATCCACCAAACAGAGATCAAAAGGCAAAATTATAGTGCTAAGCAATATGATGAGCTCGACTTTATTACACTAGCATGCTTATTGATACACATGAATCACCAACAATGTGCTTACTGTTTCAAATATAAAGGAATATACGCCTCAAATGATTTCCTCTAAGTCAAATGTTTCTGCTAAACATATATTGTTACCCACAACTTGAGCAATTGCTCACTGTTTTGTATACATCCCTTGCATTAATGATGAAAAATCATAATCTTTTCCTGATTGAGTTGGTGTGATTGAAGGTACTGGCGATACTGAGGGAGCCCCATTTGCTCTCATGCTTGTCACACCACTGATTGGAGCTACTGGCCCTACTGTATACATGCTGCAAAATAAATCATGAAGCTAATAAGATATGCACGGTATTCTTAAACTGGCATAACAATCATAGTTGATATTCTCGAGTGAAGTATAACAAGACAAAGCTATGACAAACCCAAGATATTAGATTCCACATTAATTTTCTAACATAAGAACAACCAGATTTTTATGTGTGCACACAAACTTCAGAAACCGAATCATTCTACATTAGGCAATCAGGTTTCATAAGGCAGATTGAGAGGTGCTCCTTCCCCCAAACTCACAAGACTTAGGATGGATCTGATGTGCTCTAGCCAACAGAACACTTTGCAGGAATTTCCAAAACTCCATTTCAGAAATCAGTTGTCAGAAACTAATAAGTTAATAGACATGTAGATATGCTCATATTATATGGAAGCATATACAGCTCATGACCTCGGGCTAATCAAACCAACAAAGTCAATTTCAGTTATGCATGATTATATGACTCCTAAATAACTACACCCTGTAAGGCCACAGAATTTATCTTAAACCCGTATACGTGTGTGTGGCCATGTTTTTGTATGTGTATGAAACTTAGCAATTTTTCAAATGAACATGTTGAACATATTAGTCATACCTCGTTGTTGGAAAGGGAACTGAATTTCCTGTCTGATGTATGTGTTGGTAGTTTCCCATCTGGTACAGGAAAAGTACAAGGTAAAAGATTGGACTTTTAATCTGAAAAGAATTGGGTGTAAGCTTTATATGAACTAAACCTGCATATATTTTTGTGGATCAGCTACAGGCATCATCATTCCAGGGACTTGATGGCCTATACTTCCCCAATTTTGATTGGGCATGAGAATACCATTGGACCAAGGTTGATACACAACGGCAGGAAATCTTTGGGATCCAACACTAGACTTTGCTGAAGCAGCCATGAGAAATGGCTGTTGTTGGCCTAGCATTGTCAGTTGTTGTTGATGGATAGAGAA
>NC_081542.1:44360120-44382326 GCF_901000735.1 Corylus avellana | reverse complement strand
AACTTATCAAAAAAAATGTTTTTATAAGAAGAGCTTTAGCAGCAGATAAAATTCTTGTATAGAATCATCGCTGCCTTCTTTGTATCACACAATTAAGAGAAAGTATGGCTATTCCGTCCGATCCTATCAACCCATTTGCATCATTCAAAATCAGTGGTTCAGTATTCATATGGTTCAGCTGCAATAGTCAAATGAGCAACCAAATATACCAGTCTAAAGGGGATCACCATGTAAGAGGAATGAGCACATTCAATCAGCCAAAGTAACTCAACTGAAGTCAACTCAAACAAGCTTTGGTTACAACTCCAGCTTTATTGTCCAAAAGAGAGTGAGTAATCTGTAACTGGATTTCTCGCCCATTATTTACTCGAAGCGCTTTTGAAAGATTTTCAATAACCAATTTCCTTCCCCTCCCTCAATTAACTAATTGGCTACCAAAAAGGGTTGAAATCCCAGATCTTTGTCATGTTCCTTTTCGTGTTCATTCATTATACATCAACCAAAACTTTCTTATCCTCAATTTCATGCATCACATTGGGCAAATTGCACACCCTTTTCCCATCATTTCAATTTAATGTAAGAGACAGGGTTTTAACAACTAATTCTTGCACACACCCACTAAATATTTTAGCCCCAGACTACGACTAATTCTAACTACACATCAAAACTATACTTGTCAAACTATAGCAACTAAAACTACATGTTCTTGAAGATTTTTGAACCATATGTTCAAATAATGCAATATACATAACTGCAATGTTGTGACCCAGATCATAAAGTATATTCACAACAGTATCATATCCGTAAATTTCTACTATTACTGACAATTCATCGCAGACACAACGAATACTTCAGTGATCGCCATAAGACTGTAAGCCACTATCTGAGTATTGCTTTGAAAGAAGCATTTTGGATTTTGGAGCTAAAACGCATAGCTATTTTGATTTCTATAACAATGAAAACACTTTCAGAATTCATTAGTACTAATCTTCTTGTTACGACAGTTAATTAAATTTGGAGGCTCTCTACAATTAAAAATAAACAATATCAGAGTTGCGGACGAATATCAGACTTCACCGGATCATCCAATTAATCTTAACAATTATTTATTAAAAAAAAAACAAAAAACAAAACAAAAACAAACAATCAAACAAAGAGACAGAATAACTTTGAGATTTACTCACCGAAAACTTCGAGATTTTTTTTTTTTATAAAAAAAAAATCTTGGGAAAGAGGTTGATTTGGATGAGCTCTGGAACGATCCTGCTTTCAGACGGTGGCTTGACTTCTCCAATCAAAATGAAGCACGTAACGGTACGCTAATGGGCCTCACGGAGTTTTCACTCTTTTTATCGTATGAACTGTGAACCAGTGAGGATAGGATTTGGGACTCAGAGGCCTTGTTTGGCAAAGGCCCAAAAAAAGAGTCTACTTAATTTTCAACCATCTAACATTCATATTTTTTATACGACATTAATCAATTTTTATTATTATTCAAATAAAAAAATCATTACATAACAAATTTTTTTTCACTTTTCCATACAAAAATTTCAAAATTTTATATCATATCAATCACTTTCTATTACAATAAAAAGGTCCCAAGCTTTTGCCAAACAAGGTCCAAGAAAATACATTTTTATTCTATCGATTACCTCATGTCATTTCATTTTTTTTACTTGTTAGCACAAGGAGAGGAATAAAGGACAAGGAAATTTAAATTAATGACCTTCACTATATGAAAGCGTGGTTCTCAGTAAATTAAGCTATCCAACAAAGACCCTCACGCATCAATTCTTACTAGGGGTGTAAAGCTAGTCGGTTATAACTGGCCAACCGCTTTTAAAAGCGGTTAAAAATAACCAATAACCGGCTACCCTGAGACGGTTACCAGTTTTTGCATTTTCAAACACCCTGTTATATATATATATATATATAATTGGTTCTTTAATTTATTTTGCCTTGTTTGATAAATTAATTAAGTTTTGTGCCTAATAATTTGTTTCTTCAATGTTCACAAAATCTAAAGGAAAAACCGTTCTTCCGTCGTATGATTCTTTTATGTTGTTGCCTTTAGTATCTACTTTGCTTGCAGTTATACAGTATTTTTTTTTCTTCTTTTTTGACCACGTTGAAAACAAACATTTGTAATCCAATGCTTTACAGATTACTTAGGAAAATCATCAACTCAAGCCACGATGTTCTAAGATACAAAGGGATAAGCTATAAAATCTTGTTCCTTATTCCAAATATTCTTTAGGTAGTTGCATCATATTCATTAAGAATGAATTTCCTGAAAGAATGGGTTAATAATAGTGAAAATATATTCAAAATTTGAAAATGGGTAAAAAAAAAGCCCTAATTGTTTTTAAAAAATGGCAAAAAGTCTAAAGTAAGCCCAAATAGTAGGCCTAATACCTAAAATAGGCCCAAAAGATCCAATTTTAAAAGTTAAATATAAAGAAAAAAAAATTACTTTTCTAATTTGGAGAATCATTTTTTTTTTTAAATCAAATATTAAATTCTCTATATCTTTTTTCTACTTTAATTACTTTTTTTTTTTTTTTAATTCTTTCTTTGTTCTTGGTAGACGAGAGAGTGAAGAAAAATTAATATATAAGTTTAAAAAACTAATTAAGCATTCATATTGAATTCTCTTTACTTGGCTTTTTAAAAAAATTTATAAAAAATACTATTTAACAAACTCTTAAGTCATGTTAAATGAGAGCCCCTTTTATACGGATGAGCTGTCATAAGAGCACTCGCGTTGGGTTTAACAAAATAGCTAAAAAAACTATTTTGGTTAGCCTTCTAACAAAAAATACTCAACATCCGGCTCAACAAAATGACTAAAGAATTGTTGAACCGTGATAGTGGTTAGCAAATTTGGTGAGCATTGTACGTAGCACAACAAATCCTTAGTTATATTAATAAAAAAATTATATTGTTCTCTCTCTTTTTTAGGAATATGAAAAGTAAATAAAAACTAAGATTTTAAATGAAAAAGTAAAAGTAAATAGTTAAAAAAATGATGAACCTGATGTACGTGTTCTGAAAAATTGGGTACCTAAAATAAATTTTTTTTTAAAGATATGTTTTTTAGTTAAATATGCGTTGAGAATGCTATACCCCATATTTTACAGCATTCAATTAGAGATTGCCACCCCAGTTTAAAACACAAAATACAGTACTAGACATGAAAATTCCTCATTGTTTGTCTTGCCCATTGCCCATGACCTCACCGTTTGTCTTCCCCATTTAAACACCCTAAACGCCTTTCAACTAAAACCACCAGAGCCACCAGTCGCTGATTTACTCGGAATTTCTTCTTCTTATAGTTTTTCCTCCCACGTACAATATTGGGTGGAAAAACTACAATATTGTTGTACAATGGTCTCTCATTTGAATATGGTTTTTATTTACTTTGGTTTAATCATTTTATTTGATTTTTTAGATGACGTGTTGATTTTTTATTGGAGGCCGTAAAATAAAGAGTTTACATATCGATGAAAGGTTTTTCATGTTGAATATAACTATTGTGAGTCATGCTCTCCAAATATAAAGAGCATTGGATGATTTAAAATGAATATCTTGTGTTTCAAAAGGATGTTCTTCATCTTCAATCCTTGGAAATTTAAGATGACGTTCATTCGGATTTAAAGTTTTGGCAGAAAATCCAACGGCATATTACTTTCCGAAATGTTGGCTTCTTTCCTTTTGAAGAATGAATCAATATATAGTTTTAAACTTTGACATGATTCATGAACTTAAAATTTTCAAGTTAAATCACGACCTCGTAAGAGACAATCAAAGTTTATAAACATTATACAACAAAATAAACAATCATACGAATATTAAAGTTTATTCAATTATTCAAATTAATAATGAAATTAAATTAATGTTTATTTTACAGCTATATTGACATATTAGGTAAAGTTTATGACCGAACTGCATCTTAATCCTAAATTCCTTACTTATACCATCTTAAAAGTCACCACCGATTGCGTGATGCATAGTAATACAAAACCAAATTTTCAATTAATTTTTCGAAGACTTCAAAAAATAAGAGAGTAAAATACCGTATTCTGAAAAGGCTAATCTCCATTAAGAAAAGAAGAAATATTTTCAAATCAATCCATTGATGACAATAATTTTTTTAAAATAAGTCAATCCATTCAATCAATATCAATTTTAACTAACAGCTAGTAACTAACAGCCATGAAGAACAATATAATATAATAGTAATTCATGTTTCAAACTTTCCAATTAAATATTTAAATTCTAATAACCTTAAATTTTCCACTTAGATTAGGAATCGAGCTTAGAAAACTAACATCAAAAGTGTAACTTGTGTTGAGTGATTTTTTTTTTTTTTTTTTGAGAATAAGATCATGGTCACTTTATTGAATCAATCAGAAGGAGGAGTAAACCGCTCCTTCACAATAATATCATGAATACATTCCGGGTAACCATCTCTCCACGTTCTCCCCATATTTTCCTTTACAGCCATTCGGGCCATGACATGAGCTGCGTTATTAGCTGCACGTCCCACTGCTCGAGCTGACCATTGGGGAAAAGCTTCCAACAAAATCTTCATATCTGCAATCTGATGGCCTATCTTGCTCCAATTAGATTCGGCATGGGTAAGAGCATCCACAACTATCTTCGCATCGCCTTCGAGCACAATGTGACTCAACTCCAGTTCTCTCCCGAAGATTAACGCTTGGACTCCTGCCCATGCTTCTACAACCAGAGGGTCAGTGAACCCCGTCTTTATTATGCATCTCACAGCCACTACTTCCCCGTCTGAATTTCGGATTACCACCCCCATCCCAGCTATGCCTCGCTTCGGACATAAGGCCGCATCCCAATTCAATTTCCAAACACCCCGATCTGGAGCCTCCCACCTGGGAGTGGTTTCCACTCTGAGTTGACAAGGTTCGATAGCATTAATCTCAGTATACTCTAGATGGAAAGAAAGAACTTGTTGGACTAAAACAGTAGGGTGAGTGAAGGGTCCCCCATGCACAACCTCGTTCCGTCAGAACCATAAACGTTTAGCCAGTCCCACAAAAAAACATATTTCCTCCTCATTACAATTAATAAAAATTTCCTCCACCAGCTGACGAAATGTTGGACCGCTCCATGAGTATTTCTGGAATTTCTTCAGACTCCCACCCCATGCATCCCGTGCCGCAGGGCAGTCCCACAATGCATGAAGGCAGGTTTCATCTTCTATAAAACATAAAGGACATGAGGCATCAGGGAGGATCTTGCGTTGAAACAAACATCTCTTCGTCGGAAGGATCTCATGGCAGACTCTCCAAAGAAAATTATTTTCTGCATTGGGTATTTTTAATTTCCATATCAGTCCCCATACCCCCTATCTGCCATGGGTTTCGAGCAGGAGCCATTATTCTGTGTTAAGAAATATAAAAACAAATTAAATTGTAGACATGATTTTGGGTCAATTAATAACACTTATCGTCAATTACAATAATCTAAAATAAAAAAACCACTTAATCTTAGGGTTCCTACCGAATTTGGACCACTTTATGAAAAAAGAAAAAAAAAAAAAAAAAAACACATTGCCACTCGTCACTCACTCCAACAAGGCAACAACTGCTGCCCATGGGCCATGTGCCCACAACTCCCAAACTCCCTAAAAAGCCAAACTAATCTAGTAAGTAGTAATATCTCTCTTTCACTTTCTCTCTCTCTTACCTTTCCACTTTCTCTCCTGCAGGTGTGGTGCCGCTCTTGCCTCTTTCTCTGTTTGTTTTTTTTTTCTTCTTATTTTTCAGTTTCTCTATATGACTAACAGCAATTTTTTTTTTAAAAAAAATCTTTGGGGGTACTGCAGCACCCGTGCTCCGCCATTGGTGTGAGTTGTCCAACAACTCTTGAATTAGACGCGTTCAGATACTTGTCTTAGAAAGCTAAAAGTTAACCATAACTCTGATACTACTTGTTGAAAATATAATCGATTATGGAGTTTTACTAAGAATATATTAATATATATATATTGAACACCACTTTAGCTCAAAAGCCTAAGCTAATAAACTTAAGTCCACTTAAGTATATTAATTACTATATATATATATATATATATATATATTGCTTTTTTAATATGAGACTCAATACTTACTAATGCACTTACAACACACATTACATAGATAAAGGCTAAAGATATCTCTTAGCCTAGTGACTATAGAATGAAGATTGCATAAAAATAACGCTAACACTAACAAATAAGACAAATATCAAAATATATCATGTAACACTTCGTTCCAAGTAAGTAGGATGTATTATTTGCTTTGGGCTTCAACTTGCACGGTTTTGTTATTAAGTTTACCCCAAAAAACCTCGTATATATCATTTAAAGAAAGCATACTCTATATAAGTACATAATCTTTCTCACTCAAACAATGTGAGATGCCACATATCATCTACACCTTTATTACATTCACCAATTACAAAGTGTTAGGCAGAAAATACTCTTAATGGGTCCCACTCCATTTCACACCTATTTACAATATGTCACCACTCACTCACTTAATAACACATATACATCTTACTTTGATTCTCTTAAATAGAAGGTGAGAGGACAAGAATGGTCTATCTCCTTCCTCCACACAAGGCCTCTATAGCAAAAACCAAGAGAGAGATACCCGTCTCTCCCTCTCTCACCTCTCTCACGTCTCTTTCTCTGTCGATCCTCACTCCCTCTCATTTCTCACATACCGCACTCAACACATACTAGTTCATAGATAATTAGAGGCAAATTTTCATTATATTTTTTATTCACGAATAAACGTACTAACAACCCTTTGACCTTATTTTTATTTTGCAAAAACTTTATTACAGTACAAGAGGTTTTTTACGGCTCAACCAAAAAAAAAAAAAAAAAAAACTGAATAGCAAAGTCTTGAACCAATTAAAAAACGCACGACACAAAGGAATATATTGAAAGTCTCCAACAACTTGATCTCTGTTATCACCATAACCTGGAAAATAACTTTGATTTATCCATTAATTATGGACACGTGCGTTTATTGGTTGTGACTCAGCTACGTCGCTAGACGCCAGCTGTCATCAAGATGACATCAGCTATGACATCAGCTGAGGCCCAGCCTGACTACTTTTGTTCATATATGTGATGGACAAAGTTCTCTCAGGCTTCATTTGTGGTCCCAAAAAGTATATATTCATCAAGATGACATCAGCTGAGGCCCAACCTGATTCCTTTTGTTCATAATGGCCCTGTTTGTCAATGGCCCTGGGCTGACACTGTACTAGGGCCAGCCTCAATCTCAAAAAAATAAAAAATAAAATTCATCTCAAAATTAATCATAACATTTCTACTTTTTATACCACATTAATCATTTTTTATTATTATTTAAATAAAAAAATCATTACAAAACAATTTTTTTACATTTTTCCATATAAAATATATTTTTTCACTTTTCTCCACAAAACCTTTTCATTAAAACCAATCAAACACATATTCCTAAAAAATATGCTACAGTACCAGTCCTGGAACAATGCCAGCCCCAGCCCTTTCGCAAACACTGCCAATGTTCATATATGTGATAGACATAATTCTCTCAGGCTTCATTTGTGGTCCCAAAAAGTATATATATATGAGAAATGTTAAGTGTTCTTTTGGTATTTTTTCAACTGTAATGTAGCTTTTAAAATTACTGTTCAATTTGAGATTATCATTATTGACTTTTAATCATTTAGTAATTTTAAAAGTCACATCACAGTTAAGAAAACACTATAAGAATACTTAGTATTTTCCTATTTATATATATTTTGTACTTTTTATTACTTGATGCAATAGAAAATAATAATTAATGAAAAACATTTTTGCTTTTTTTTTAAAAAAAAAAATTATAATGAGCTTTTTATTCTCAAATCTTAAACCACTCCGGAGCTCAAATTTTTTATGTTGTGAATAAAACTTGATTTTTATAAGGTAATATAATTAAATTAAAATATAAAAAAATATTTGTAATTTTTCGTAAGTACACAACAAACACTGAAAAAATAATTTTCTTAAAAAAATAATTTTTCATTGACTGACTTCAGTGACTTGTATTTGGTCTTTTAAAAAAATGCCAAGAAAAAGACACAGCTAATTGCGCGTGATAGCTAGAGATAAAAACAGAGAAAAAGATGTGCGACAGCGAGAGGGAGAAAAATGAGTCAAATAGACCCTTTTTCTTTTTTTCTAATTTCCATTAGTTTCGTCTTCAATTTTTTTTTTTTTTTTTTTTTTTTAAATAAATCTTTTTGGGTAACAGAAGTTCATGAATTAACGTACACATCACGCCAAGATCGATGTCAACATATAAAAGAATTTTGGTTACATTAATGTATGGCCAGACCAGCTACTCCGACCCGCAAGTTACTGCCTTTGATTGATTTGACATTTAAATTGATAAAATCTCTTAAAGGGCTAATTTTTCACCACGATATTTTAGATTTGATATAAAAACCAGTTTAAGACATTATAAACAAGTTTTAAGGAATTAGAAACTGATTTTAGACATTAAAAAATGGTTTTGAGGCGAGTCAGGGTCACGACCTGTGGGTTTTGTCGTGGGTCACAATAGCCACGCGAGATCCACGCCGTGGGTCTGGCCAGACCTTGGTGTGGGTCTGGTCTGTGCGGATTCAAGGGTGTGGGTTTGGCCAAACCTTGTTGTGGGTGGGTTGGGGTGGCTTTGATTAATTTGGTGTATTTGTGCTCATTTTTATTTTTTACATTTTTCTTAAAGTAATGATGTGTCGATTGGTGACTAGGTACGGTAAAAAAGGTGATTTGCATATTATCGTCCGGACCATAGGGGCCCTGTACATTAATTTAGACGTTGAAGTTCATTGTCTAGCTGATTAGCAAATTGGCATGATGTTTTTGACTTAGTAGAGCACTTGGATTCATACTAGTCTATTTATTTTTTATTTTTCCATTTAATCTGTCCTCTAAGAAATTTAAATTTCTTTAATGTCTTATTCATAATTTTTTTTTTTAAAAAAAAAATGTTGCTTCAGTATCTTCTCTATTTTTGGCAGTCAATCATAGGATGATAAACTTCATTTTTATTTCTTTCAGTCTATCATATATAGTATTTATCTTCAATTATGGTCCATTGATTCGATGAAAATTTCTTAATAATGTTCAACGTAAAAATCCTAAGGAGCTATACCTACTGGCGACATACTCTAGAGTGTTTGTTGAGTTTGAACCTTGACTCTATTGTTTACCCTTATTTCAATTAAATAATATTCTATAGATTTTACATATTAAAATAGAGTTTGAGTCCACACGTGAGAGATAATGTTAAAGTATTGATTAAATGATTAAATTACCTATTTGTATTAGCTTAAACTTTTAACATAAGTGATAATTTAATTAAAACTTTTAATTTTGTTTGTAGGGCTAAAAAGAAAAACAAAAGAGTTTATAAATTTATATATATATATATATATATATACATACCAACTGGGCAATAAAGTTAGTTTCATATTGGTAGTTGGTTTTACTAATAAGAAACAATATTTAGTGTAAAGAAATATTTAGAGAGTTTAATGTTTAGATTTTGAAAAGTGGCTAGCTAAATCAACAAAATTATATTTAACTCTATTTTTAGAGTTAAATGTATAGAAATTTTGAAGAGTTCAATGTGAATTGAATACTCTAATATTGTTACTAGGTCCTACGTGTCTGCCATGATTCGGCCCCACCTATGTGAACACATGCAATTGGGTCAAGTTAAACACAACGCCGGCATGTTTAATTTTTTTTTTTTTAATATTAAAAAATTAAAAAAAAAAAAAAAAATTGCCTGGCATTATATTGGGGTTTTGTTTACTATTTGGTTGTTGAGAAAATATCAGCAACCATTTTTTTAAAAAAATTATTACATAAACAGATAAACTCTTGTCCTTTAGAAAAAAAAGGGACGTCAAAAAAAATTAAAAAATGACCAAGGCACAACTTAAACTCAACTTTAGCTCAACTTTTCTCTTAAGTTTAGAAAAAAAAAAAAAAAAAAACTGCCTGTGGAGGAGAGAGAGAGCCTTAAACTAGAGAGAGAGAGAGAGAGAAATTTTAGTCTAAAAGTTAAGTCAAAGTTGGGTTTAAGTTGTGTCTGTATTATACCTTAAAAACTTTTCGGCCCTACCGTACGCGACCTACGAAATATGACATGAAAAAAAAGTTTCACTGTTCACTTCATTTAAAAAACAACGTGAATTAGTTTTTTTTTTAGTGGATTATTATACCCTCTATCCTATAAATAGGAGTCCATTGTAAGCAGGTAAATTTTTGGCACTGTTTGCCAAAGGATCGGACTAGATTCAACCCAAAGACCTAGAAGATTCATTTCAAAATCAATTATAACATTTTTAATTTTTACATCACATCAATCACTTTTTATTACCATTCAAAGAAAAAAATCACTACAAAACTTTTTTTTTTTTTTTTCATACAAAACATTCTTTCTATTTTTCTTACATCAATCAAATTTGCTACAGTTTTAGTCCACTCTTTTTTTAAGACCTTTGCCAAACACACTAACTATTCTTCCTAATCACTTTCCACTCCCTTCAAGAATACTCCACCAACTAAAGCATCGGAGTGCTCCTCGCTAGTACTTCTGGCAAATCACCTTTGCCTATTACTTTTCTCTCTCTTGGTAGATTTTTTAGCTAGACTACCAGTATGCGGTCAACTATCGTAACATTACTTAAGTTGCTTCAAACAAGGAGCAGCCCTTCCAACAAGGCATATATTCATATGTCGCTATTATTGACCACTCATTAGCACGAACGTTCAAATGTCGCCGTTAATAGTTTATAGTTTTCCACCACGACCTGCAAAGGAAAAAATATTCCTGCTAAGTTATTAGCAGCAACTTATTAGCGTCAACAAAAAAGTTGACACTAATATCAATTTTTTACTCTTTTGCATCTAATATTAGCGGCGACACAAACTCCAACTAATGAAACCCTTATTAGTGGCGACTTTAATGTCGCCGCTAATCATCTGGACGCTAATGAGCCAAATGCTTGTTGTCCCTAATAGGTATATTTATTTAATTAATGTGTTATCCTATATATGCATATGGATGAAGGCTCCGGCCATTTGAGAAAAAGGAAAAATGATGGAATTAACTAATCAAAAATCATACTGAAGGCAATGCGATGACCTTCTCCATCACATTATCGTTTGGTAAAGGTTTGGCAAAGGTACAAAAATCTCACTTTTTTTTTTTTTTTTTTCTAACATTCTTACTTTTTATATCACATCAATCACTTTTTATTACTATTCAAATTAAAAAATTAGTACAAAACAAAATTATTTCAGTTTTCCATATCAAATATTCTTACTTTTTTCACTTAAAAAAAAAAAAAAAAAAAAATTCTTACTTTTTTTTACAATCAATTTTTGCTACAATATCAAACCAAGACCACAATAAAATCGTTTATCAAACACGAACCCAAAATGTGCTTGCTTTTCAAAATTGTAAATTCTTGAAGCATAAAAATACTACTCCTTGAGACACATGAAAACACATATATTAATTTCTCAAAAACCGGCGCCGACTTTCATTGTCACTTGTCACTTGTCAAGAATTTTTGACGCTATGAAATTCTTTGATCAATTAAAATTAAAATTAGAATAAAAGTCAGATTTGTTTTTCTTCGATACTGTTTTAAAAGATAGAATAAGAAACATTGAATCCTCGTCAATTTCATACATGTAAATTTACTATTGAATTTACGAAATTCAATAAATTTTCAATTATATTGTTTGTTCAATAATTTTCATGGATAACGGTACATGTAGACAGGTCTATTCAATGGACCCTTGCATTTGAAATTTGGGCATGGGTCTGCGGATTTGGATCATTATGCATGTGATACAACTAAGCAGGAAAAAAGGATTCCTATCATTTGTTATATTCTTGTTATTTTTTTATTTAAATTTGTTGTTGGGAAACTCAACCCATTTTTGTTTTTAGAATCGTTCACTCCTTCTTTGTAGGAGCGGAAAAGATCCTCTCCCTATAACCATTTTCCTTATTCAATTAAAAAAACAAAAAAGGGACATGCATTGAAAGGATTTGGATCTCTCGATCGACCGTTCTCCAAACAGTCCCTACAAATTTCGTTGTCTTGAAATTTCACTTCAATATGTCCAACACTTTTTTCTAATTCAAATGAACGGCGCGCCCAGAACCAACGTCATGATAATCCATTGTGAAATGAGAAGGTGTGACGTGCGAGGTAGGGACTGGTCATGCCATTTATGGTGATTATTATTGTTAAAGGGGAATGCTAGGTATAATTAATCTAGGGATCGACCTATTGAACCACGAGGAAAGCGAGTTTGGGGAGAGTGTGAATGTGTGATGCCCATGGCATGATTCACAATATATATATATATATATATATATTGTGGCTCCAGGATTCCGATTGAGATGTGCTGCCCTATGTCCAACACTTTTTTCTAATTCAAATGAATGGCCCAGAACCAACGTCATGATAATCCATTGTGAAATGAGAAGGTGTGACGTGCAAGGTACGTAGGGACTGGCCACACCATTTATGGTGATTATTACTGTTAAAGGGAAATGCTAGGTAATCTAGGGATCGACCTATTAAACTACAATATTTAGTTTCATATTGGTAGTTGGTTTTACTAATTAATAAGAAACAATATTTAATTAAAGTAAAGAAATATTCAGTCAGTTTGATGTTCAGATTTTGAAAAGTGGTTACCTAAATCAACAAAATTATATTTGACTCTATTTTTAGAGTTTAGTGGAGAGAAATTTTGAAGTGTTCAATGTGAATTGAATACTCTACTGTTACTAGGTCCTACGTGTCTGCAATGATTCGGCCTCACCTATGTGAACACATGCAATTTACAAAGCCGTATTTACGGTATTTTCAAACATTTGAATCTCTTAGAACAGTTCATGTGTGATATTATAAAAAGCATACGTTGCATGCTCATGTTCACTCACACCCATTTCATAATACAATAAACTAATTACTATTGATCCTTGGCTAGCTAGCTTATCTTTAATTTGGTATCATGGATTTATCATCAGTACAATCCTCAATCCAATCTCTAGTTAATGAGATGAAGGAAAAGATGTTCTCATCAAATTGTGATCCCTACTCCTTCATTTCTCCTTCTGCTTATGACACTGCATGGTTAGCCATGATTCCAGATCCACACCAACCTTCCCAACCCATGTTCAAGAATTGCTTGGATTGGGTGCTTCACAACCAGAAGGATGAAGGCTATTGGGGAGACTCTGATTCCCATGGCATGCCCACCAATGAGTGCCTTCCTGCAACTCTTGCTTGCATTGTTGCACTCAAAAAGTGGAATGTCGGGACAGTATGTGTAGAAAAAGGTACATGCATGCTGTGAAATATATATATATATCATAATATTTTTTTTTTTCTTAATAAAAAGGCATGCGATGAAAATTCAATGTAGCTATTTTAATTGGGTTGAGAGCGGCACAGAAGAAACATAGGCAGTGAGAATCGCACAAAAGAGAAAGTGCTATCCAAGATTTAGGATAACACTTTAGTTTACTTAGTTTAGGAAACAGTACGGAAGTCTATTGCGAGAGAACTTTTTGAAAGTTTTTCCTACATTTAAAAAAGTTTTTGCCAATTACTTTTTATTTTTTATTTTTTTAACTTGATAAACTAATTGGAATTTAACTTATTTTCAATTCAGGGTTGGCATTTATTGAGGCAAACACCGAGAAGCTACTTGAAGAAATGGACAACCACGCTCCCCGCTGGTTTGCCATCGTTTTCCCAGGGATGGTTGAACTTGCACGTACAGTTGGTGTGCGGCTTGTCTTCCTCCCTGGGTCAAACGGAGTCATCTCAGAACTATTCAACACGCGGCAACAAATTCTTGAAAAGTAGGATCCTTTGTTTGTCTTTTAATTTTGTTTTGATTGGTTTATGCATGATGTTTGATAAAAACAAGAAACGTAATTAATTTGCATGATTTCTTTCGTTGTAGGGAGAAAGATGCGGAGACGTACCAAAGTTTGCCATTGTTTTCATATCTTGAAGCACTGCCTGCAGCTTATGAGATTGATGAAAATGATATAATCAAGCATTTGAGCAGCGATGGGTCTTTGTTCCAATCCCCCTCCGCCACAGCATCTGCATTTATGGCCACTGGAAACAAACACTGCGTGGCTTATCTACTATCACTTGTTCAAAGATCATGTGATGGTGGAGGTTAGAAGGCTTCTTTACCTTTATGATTTTATTAATTAAATAATTAAATTTATTATTTTTTATAAGTTTAAGTTTTGAAGATAACTGATCGCTTAGCACGATACCATAACTAAAAGTTATGTACAAACTTTGTCTTGGTCACCCTATTTCAATTAAATATTCTACAGTGAGTGTTAAAATATTAATTAAATAATTAAATTTACTATTTTTATAAACTTAACCTTTTAAAACAAGTAGTAATTTAATATTAACTGCTAATTTCTCCTTAATTTCAATCTATTTTTCTTTTTTGTGATAAAAGTTTAATTATTTTTATGGCAGTTCCAGCAACGTATCCCATGGATGAAGAGCTCATAAAGCTTTGCATGGTCAACCAAGTATTCAGGTTGGGTCTGGCTGAGCGTTTCATCGAAGAGACGGAAAAGGTTTTGGCACAAGTTTACAGGTAACAAAACCCCACCTTCATTTATATATCCTTTGCTTAAGAAATCGATCAATCAGTTTTCCCTCCAACCTAACATATATATATATATAGTGCATGAAAGAAAGATATTTGTTTTTTTTTTTTGCTTTTTTGTTTTGTTTTTGTTTTTTTGTTTTTTGTTTTTTGTTTTTTTCTATAACTTTATTGAATAACCATTCAGGAATTACATGAATCAAGAATCATGGGCAAAACCAAGCAATTTAGTTGCAGCACAGCAAGCTCTATTTAAAGACTCGTTAGCATTTCGGCTCCTGCGCATGCATGGGTATGCTTTACCGTCGGGTATGTTAACGAACCTAGCTTTCTTATTTTCTTTCAAATGTTGTCGTGCATATATATTCATAATTCAACCAAATATGCATCTTTTGCTTGTGCAGATAGCTTTTGTTGGTTCTTACAACATGAAGATATTCGAGATCAAATAGAAAACAACCATGGATACTTCTCAAGTGCAATGTTTAATGTCTATAGAGCTACAGATCTCATGTTTTCAGGAGAATACGACCTTCAGGAGGCTAGATCATTTTCAAAGAAATTACTTGAGAAAACTGTTTCAGTGGGAACTAGAGACCAAACTCATTTTATATCATCAAACTTGCCAAGATTGGTAATTCATTCATTTTATTAACATAATATATTAGGTTAATTGTGAATGTTTTAAATAGCCTTGAAAGAAAGGGAATCTCACTTAAAAAAGAAGTCAAATTAGCATTTAAAATGTCCAACACATATCAACTATTTGCTTTAAAGCAATGCTTAGGTATATATACTTGTACTTGTAGTGTAAACTCTAGTACGGTGCGAATCAAAGGATGCAGACCACGTGTGTGTGTGTGTGCGCGCGCTTGCAACTGTGCATGGTAGTGATTTGTAGGGCACTAATGGCACATTGATGGCACCCTTTACCAACAATAATAGTCCAAACACTTACTCTATAGGTCTAAAATTCAGGATTTGGTTGCATTTTGCAACGTAAACAAACACTCTATTATATCATGGACAAATATTTGTTGCAACCCTTTGCATATAAATGTATTATAATCTGGTGGACGATGTCGTGAGCACCTTAACCTTAAGAGCATTTCTATTTCCCGTTTTCTATCACTTTTCTAACAAAAACAACAAAATTGAAATGAAATCTTTAAAGTGACATTTCAATGAATTGCTATGTGAATCATGCACTCGCCAATACTTTTAGTTTTAAAGATAAAAGAAGAAATACCATTACGTTCTTACTGCAAATTAATTAATATGCTCTTAGATTGAGCATGAGTTGAGTCTTCCATGGTTTGCTCGACTGGATCACCTGGAACATAGGATGTGGATTGAAGAAAAGGACTCCAATGTTCTCTGGATGGGAAAGGCTTCTCTCCATAGGTATATAAACAACTGTAATTTAATATTTACTGTCCTTTCCGCAGAGAGAGAGAGAAAGAGAGAGAGAGAGAGAGAGAGAGAGATCAAAGTATTTCTACACCCACTAACAGATCTTTTGAACTCAGGTTATCACTCCCTCATAATGGTGAAATTATACTTCTTGCCATGCAAAACTATGAATTTAGGCAGTCAGTATACAAGAATGAACTTGAGGAACTGAAAAGGTATACCTATACTTTCAAAATAGATTTATTAATATATATAAATTAATGCGCAAATTTCTCCACAATCGATGTCTTTCTTTTTCGAGACAGGTGGTCCAAGGATTGGGGTCTTAGTGATATGGGATTTGGTCGAGAGAAAACTACGTATTGCTACTTTGCTATTGCCTCCAGCACTTCCTTGCCTTACAATTCTCAAATACGAATGATGGTCGCAAAGAGTGCAATAGTTATTACAGTGGCTGATGACTTCTTTGACATGGAAGGTTCTCTAATTCAGTTGAAGGATCTCACTGATGCAGTTCAAAGGTAGGTAGCAATTTTATTTTATTTTTACCCAAAAATATCGAACAACATCATTTTGCCTCTAATTAATTACTATTTCTCTCATTGAATATATATATATAACAGATGGGATGGTAAGGGTTTGAGCGGCCATAGTAAGATTATCTTTGATGCCCTTGATAATCTTGTAAGTGAAATTGCAACACAATACCTCCAACAACAAGGACGTGACATAATAAACAATCTTCAAGATCTAGTAAGCCCACACCTACAAATTCGTCAATTCTATTAAGAGTTAAATACCTAATATTTCCTTAGGGTTTCATTTTTTTTTTTTTTTTTTCTTAGGGTTTGATTTTTATCACAAGAAGTACCTGTGGTTTTGATAAAGACCAAATTGGTCATTCTTTCCATTGATAATTAGTTGACTTAACGGAAGTCCACGTTATTGACACGTGGACTAATTAAAATTTGACACTTGGTATAAGTGGCCAAGTCATCAGTGACGACGTGGCCATCTAATTAAATTTTTATTTTTAAAAAAAAAATTAAAAAATTTAATTAGGTAGCTACATCATTACTGATGACGTGACCACTTATACTAAATGTCGAATTTTAATTTGTTTACTTGTCAATGATGTGGACTTACGTTAAGTCAACTAATGGTCAATAGACGGAATGACCAATTTAGTCTTTATCAAAACCACAGGTACCTCATGTGATAAAAATCAAACCCTAAAAGAGAAAAAGTAAAGAAATGAAACCCTAAGGGTATTAAGTATTTAACCCTTCTATTAAATATCATATCTATTAATAAACTGACAAATAATGTCGTTTTGTTTTGTATGAATTGAAGTGGTATGAAACGTTTGCTTCGTGGTTTACGGAATCCATGGGGGGTAAAATTGGAAGCATACCTTCAATGAAGGAGTATCTTGAAACTGGCATGACGTCGATAGCCACACACACCCTTGTTCTTCCAGCTTCATGCTTCTTGAACCCGAGTTTACCAATCTCCAAACTAAGGCCACAACAGTATGAAAGCATTACAATACTACTCATGCTTATCGCTCGTCTGTTGAATGACGTACAAAGCTACCAGGTAATTAACTTTATATATATATATATATATATATATAGTTGGTTTGGTTCCGGCAATCTTATAGTACTATATTCTAAGGGATCTAATGACAAGTGCAAAACGACAGAAGGAAAAAGATGAAGGGAAAGTAAACTCGGTTTTGCTCTACTTACAAGAAAACCCGGAGGCAGGCATTGAAGACTCAATCGCTTTTGTGAGAGAGATACTCGATAAAAAGAAGAAAGAGTTTCTCCAACATGTTCTTATGGATGGATATAGTGATTTGCCGAAGCCATGCAAGCATCTCCATCTATCTTGTTTGAAAGTATTTCAGATGTTCTTCAACTCTACCAATCGATACGATTCCAACACAAAAATGCTTCAAGACATAAATAAAGCATTCTACCTTCCTCTTGAAGTTGGAAACTCGAAGCCTCTGATCCCTCTTCCGCATCTTCAAACTGGAACAAAGAAGGAACATCCGACAATCAACTCCTACTTCAACCGCCCCTCCAAGCAATATTACATCATGAGCAGAAGCTTTGCAACACGACCAATTTCTTGGTCTACTTCAACAGATTATGGACCTGGGAAAATGTTTATACCGCCAAAATTTAGGTTCTGTTTCACTTAAGTCGTTACTGATCCACCCAAAGTCTGGCTGTGATGATTTCTATTTTCATTAAAATTATATATGATAGTGAAGAAGAAAGAGATTGTTTTGTACTCTAGCAAATTAAGACAATAAAAATAATTTCAGGTCCAAATGTATATTATCCGCATGTAATTTCTCAAAATAAGACTCCAATATATAGTTGATGTATCAAAATTCAGTGAATGCATAATATTACTTTTGCCAGATTTTAATTTCTATCTCAATATTAATGTATGAATATAATGTGTGTGTATTTTGTTATTTTACCTAACTTTTACAGTTATACTTTAAGAAAACTTCTCAGAACTACTTAAGATTTGGAGTAATTATCTTTTGTCCCATGAATTATAGCGTCTTGGCATTTTTTTCTCATGAACTATCAACTATGACACCTGACTACAAAAAGCCCCGTTCCATCAGTCAAAGGGGTTAAAATTGACGGTCAACAGTCATGTGCAAGTCATGTACGTGTCATTTTAATTTTTTTTTCCTTCCACTTTTGCCCTCATTTTAAATTGTTTTCATGTGTTGGATTAAGGTTTAGGAGGGTATAAAAGCGTCATTTTTCCGGTCTAACGTGAGGGCAAAAGTGGAAAAAAAAAATTTAATGGCACATGACTTGTACATTTTAATTCCTTTAACTGATGGAATGAGGCTTTTTGTCATAAGATGGTAATTTGATGGAATCTGGTGTCATAGTTGATAGTTCTTAAAATAAGAGAAAAGTGTCAAAAAAACACTTTAGTTCGTGGGGACAAAAAGCAATTACCCTTAAGATTTTGTGACAAATGAATATTGTTTGGTTGTGATTATATCTGTCCTGTGGGACAGCTGTAGAACAAGCAAAACTGCATGCACAACACTTAACGTACGACAAAATACAACCAAGCTTATTTAAAGACTGTTGGTGGTTGGTGTTACACAACCAACATCACTTGCAAAAAGTTGATAAAGAAATGTCGGTAGCACTTCGATTTGTAGGGTACGTACAATTCAAAATAGTGGCCGAGTCAGAATTTTTGTTCAGCCTGATTGAGATTAAAAAAAAAAATTCAAAAAAAATTAATCAAAAATATAAATAATAAAATAAATAAACATTTCAAGAAATTTTAATTATTATTTAAAACATATAAATGTATTTTATACTTTATTTTAGCATGCCTAGCGTTAATTTACTCATTAGAACCATTGTTGTTTTCGATGATCTTCGGTAGCTATAATTATATATTTCATACAATTAAAATATGTAACGAAAAATATATCTTTCATCAAAAGTTAATTATTAAAAAGTAATCTAAATATAAAAATATACATAGATGATTTTATTAAAAAAAAAAAAAAGCTAGTTACTTTGATTTGTCGACTGACTGGATTTTAAGCAAATTTAAAGAAATAATTATTGTTTGACAAATTTTTAGGGTAAAAAAAAGCATTAAATTTGACAATAGTTTCACAATTTCAATTTCATATATACTAAAGGTCCGTTTGGGATTGCGTTTAAGGAGCCTAAAAGTGCTTTTAATACTCAAAAACTCTGTTTAAAGAAAAAAATATTCGTTTGGTAAAAAAATTAAAAACGCTTTTAAGGGTTCAAAAAGCTTAAAAATGGCCAAAATGCACTTTTGGCAAAAGCATAAAAATGAAGCTTTTATTTGAAAACTCTTTTTGACTTAAAAGCTCTATTTCTCAAACGCAATCTTAAACAGGTTCTAATTAAGTAACCAGGGTCGGACAATGTTTACATATATAATTATAACAAAAATATGTAAACTGGACTCATAGTGATCCGTTGAAAAAAAAAAGAAAAAAAAAAAGAAGCAATCGGACAACTTTTTAAAACAGTGTGTTGATAGCTTGCGAGTATTCTATTTGGAATTGCATTTGAGGTGCTTAAAAGTGTGGTTAACACTCAAAAAGTTCGTTTAAAGGAAAAAATACTCGTTTGGTAAAAAAATTAAAAGTGATTTTAAGGGTCTAAAAAGCTTAAAAATAGTCAAAACGCATTTTTGACAAAAGCTTAAAAATGAAACTTTTGCCAAAAAATATTTTTTAACTTAAAAACTCTATTTCTCAAACGCAATTCTAAACATGCTCTTGGGTTAAGGTAAAAACAGTGCGTTCTTAACAACAAAAATGAAACGGTGCATTTAGTAGAAGTAGTAAAAGGATATCTCACATCAGCTTCTACTTCTCGTCTAACCTAAAGCCTGAAACCCCAAAATAAAAAATAAAAATAATAATAATAATAAATCAAGACATCGCCACCTCACGCTTGAGTCATTTGCTCTGATATCTGATAACTGATGTCTGATGAGTGGCTACTGGCAATTTTGCCCTTGATGAGTGGTGGTTGAGAGGGGGGTGGTCATTTGCCCCTCTCAACCCCTCTTCCCTCTGACTCAATAATATGTCTACGACAAAAAATAAAAATAAAAATAATATGTCTACGACACATATCTCAATAAGGGCTAGTAGACATAAATTTCTTGCCAACTGCAATTATATATATATATATATATATATATATATATATGTATATATGTACCTCCTTAGTGCTCGAGTTTCTTTGTTGGGCCCTATTCGCCAGGCCCCTTCATTATAGGGGTGTCAATCTAGTTTGATTTTTTAGTTTTTGGCCAAAATTAGGGATCAGAACAGGAGTATTCCGATTATTGGTTTTGGGCAACTAGAGCCGGAACCGGGTACCCGTAAAGCCTGAAACCCTAAAATAAAAAATAAAAAAAATAATAATAAATCAAGACATCGCCACCTCACGCTTGAGTCATTTGCTCTGATATCTGATAACTGATGATTGGCTAATGGCAATTTTCCCCTTGATGAGTGGTGGTTGAGAGGGGGTGGTCATTTGATCCCTCTCAACCCCTCTTCCCTCTGACTCAATAATATGTCTACGACAAAAAATAAAAATAAAAATAATATGTCTACGACACATATCTCAATAATGGCTAGTCGACATAAATTTCTTGCCAACTGCAATTATTATATATATATATATATATATATATATAATAAAAAATATAGGTATATCCGTTTATATATGTACCTCCTTATTGTGCTCGACTTTCTTTGTTGGGCCCTGTACGCCAGGCTCCTTCATTTTAGGGGTGTCAATTTAGTTTGATTTTTTAGTTTTTGGCTAAACTTAGGGACTGGAACTGGGATACCCCAATTTTTAGTTTTGGGCAACCGGAGCCGAAACCAAGTACCGGTAAACCGGGGTCCCGGTTACCGGCTAGTTCCAGTTTGTACTCGGTCTGGTAACCGGTTTCTTAAGAAAATTGTTTTTTTGGCTTATTTATGTATTGAGCCTAAAATAAGCCCCCTTTTTTCTTTTTCTTTTTTTTTTTCTTTTTTTTTTTTTAAATATAGTTGGCCCACTTTTGAAAAAAATCTATTAGTATTTTTGTCCAAATTAACTGGGCTTTGTTGTGATTGTTCCAAAAAAAAAAACCTAAAAAAGCCCAAAAATCCTAAAAAATCAATATTTTTGCCTAGGCGTTAGAAATAAAAATTCAATTTTTTAAAATGCCCTAAAAATCATTTTAAATTAGTTACATAAAGAAAACATTAAAAAAATAAAAACAAGTATTTAAACAAACCAACATGCACAAGAAATACCCCCTTACTACAACAATTCAAAACCCAAAAAGAAAAAATAAAACAAGTATTTAAATAATCTACCAACCAAAAGAAACATCCATTACAATAAAAATAGTTCATAAATATAAATAGTTCCTAAAAAATTA
The DNA here is from genome assembly GCF_901000735.1 of Corylus avellana. Classification (NCBI taxonomy): domain Eukaryota; kingdom Viridiplantae; phylum Streptophyta; class Magnoliopsida; order Fagales; family Betulaceae; genus Corylus; species Corylus avellana. Next base: position 44,360,161 of record NC_081542.1, on the reverse strand, counting down.
TAAAAATAGTTCATAAATATAAATATATAAATAGTTCTAAA
>NC_081542.1:44343657-44360020 GCF_901000735.1 Corylus avellana | reverse complement strand
CCCCCCCCCCTCCCCACCCCACCTTTTTTTTTTTTGTCTATGGAGGCAACATGAATGGTCTTCTTTGTAACTGGTAGATAGGGGTGAGAGTCGGAAAATTCAGTTACGAAAATGGAGTTTTTGCATTTCACATCGCCATTGTCAATAAAGTCGAAATTGTCACTGACTTATTATGCCAACTTTTTGTTTCATTACCGAATGGCGGTTAGTAATGTCGATAAGCAAAGAAATGGAAAATTGGTTAGCAAAGTCAGTCAGTAAAGTTAGTTTGGTTAGAAAATGTTATTTCACCTACCAAACTGAGTTTGTTGAGAATAGAAAAAGTCTACCGCCTACTGGCCATCGATTAAGCGGTGTCAGTAGGTGTCGATCGGTTCTCAGTTGATAGGCGGTTAATTTGCCCACCCTTATTGGTAGCTTTTTTGTTGTCCCCCTCATTCCCTTGTCTTAGACTATCATGTGGACCGCCAATGTGGACAATCTCGTGACTGTCTATATTTTAGTAGTTGACGTGGTAAAAGTCACGTAGATTGTCGCATCAGCTTGTAAGGAACTTGTAGTAAAAATTAGGGAAAACTTCACAAAGCCTCCTTGAATTTATATGCATTTTGACATGACCCTCCCAAAATTCAAAAACTCTCAATTTCACCACTTGAGGCTATGAAAAATACCCAAATACCCGCAAATTTTTTTAAAAAAATTTGGATCACAAGGTGAACCAACCATGGGTCACCTTGTGACCCATTGCCATGGGTCTAGTCGTGTGGGTCACTTGTTGACCCACGACGCTGTCACGACCACACCCAACAATAGGTCACCCATGACCCACGACAGGGTCATGACTAGGTTGTGGCTAGACCCAGTTGTGGGTCACTTTTTTTTCTTTTTTTTTTTTTTAAAAAAAAACAAAATTTAATTTGAAATTAAGGGTAAATGTAAAATTTTATAAAAGTTTGAAGGGGTATAAAAAGTTATTTCATCGGATTTACCGCCTGTTTTAATGTCAAACCCTAACGGAGGGGGAATATTGCATCAAATTGAAAGTTCGATAAGTAAAATTGAGTTTTTATATTTTAAGAGAAGAAAAGTCATGTCAAAACGCGTAGAAATTCAGGCTTTGAAAAGTTTTCCCTAAAAACTAAATTGTTTAATAAGGAGTTTCTTAAATAACCCAAATTGATAGATGGCATGCGAATATACAAAACCATGGTTGGACATGGAGTTGAGTTCTAAACACATTTTCCCCATCAATTGTATATGAAGCCTTTTAGTTGGGAAAATGGATATTTGAAATGGTAAGGAGCCATTTAGGCAAAAAGGTGTAAAAATTGAAAAAAAAAAAACAAAAAACAAAAACAAAAACAAAATTGTCCCCATCTTTTAAAAGAATGACTATTTTGTCCCACCATACTTTTCAAAATTGGGTAGACAAACCTGAGGTACAATTGAACTTGTGATCTTTTCTTGAAATGTTTTCGTCACAAAATTTGATCGAGAATCTCATAAATGCTTCAGGATAAGCACACCATAGTTACATCTTTAGGTTGCTTCTAGATTACTTTAACGAGCAAATTATGTCCCCAATTTGGCAAGTGTTATTTTATTATGAGTAAAATCCACTTAACTCCTTCAAACTACCACCTCAATGATAATTTGCCTTCCAAATTATCAATTGCAACAATTTACCTCCCAAATTACCAAAACAATGACAATGTACTCTTAATTTTAACAAAATGACAAAATTACCCATACTAAAATAAAAACAGAAGTACTAAAATTTAATTTAATTTATTCAAAATTTTAAGGGTATTTTTGTCTTATTGAGAATTCTATAGGAGTAATTTCGTCATTTTGCTGGCATTGGGGGGTACATTGTCATTGTTTTTGTAGTTTGGAGGGTAAATTGTCGTAATTGATAGTTTGGAGAATAGATTGTCATTAAGGTGGTAGTTTGAAGGGGTTAAGTAGACTTTACCCTTTATTTTATTTTATTTCCAATGCAAATTGGGAAAAAATATTACATGAGATCAAAATACCAAAAATAAAATGTGGGTCTCCAATAACAAATCTAAAACGAAAATAACAATGCAAAAAATACAACAAAATAGTAAGAAATAACTCAAAAATGACTTGATCCTCTCTGAAGAGCCGCTGAAAGCAGTATCTAAAGCAAAGCCAACGAGCACAAAAATGTACACGAACCTCAAAAGGTCCCTTAACCTAGTAAGTGTTATTTAGATGTTCTAATGATCATGTTGATATTCATATTGTTGCATGCCAGGATTTGAAGAGTGACATTCCATACATTTTATAGTGAGAGAATTGGTATAATTCAAATAAAGAGCTAGCCACATCTACGTTATTACTCTGAAAAGACTAGTTTAGTTGCAATTGAAGTTCCATAGAACGCTTGTAAAGGTCAATTTTAACTACTACGGTACTCATAATCCACCCACTCAATGTAAACAATTCATCTTCCTAACATGTGACTAACTTTCTAAGATGTCACGGTTTGTTCAATTGTAGGAAAGGATTAAAGCAAGAGTTGGCCTAATTGATCACATTGATCACATCATACTCATTAATAATATCTATTAGAACTGTTATCATGGCCATTACACTAACTACGTCAAAGCCTACTTTGTTTAGGTATCATGTAGATATTGCTGTGAAATCTATAAGAGGTTGACTCAAGTGGTAAGAGCATTGGTCTTTGTGGTAGTCCCATAAAGTCCAAGGTTCGAATCTTATTGGGTGCAAATAATTCCTTGGGCCAGCCTGCCGACGAAACCAGAATATTACCCTATTCATGTGGAAGGGGCGCTTATACAGGTCTAAGATTTACCTGACATGGGTAGTACACGAAATTGCCCAGGCTTGGAGGGGTTCTCTGAAAAGAACTTTCTATCTTAGCATTTCCAAAACAGCTCGAGTTTTTAATCTTTGTCCATCACTTAATTCGCCCTATAACCCACTAAAATTTAACATGCATGCCTCGATACACAGCTTGAATCTCAAACTTCACATTTTTATAAAAAATTAAATGATATTTGATGTATCTTCCACGACTAATCAAGTAAAATGCAAGTAGGTAAAGTGTTCAAGATCCATTAGGCTGTCTTTATTCCCAAATTGCAAGCATTAACACACCATATATGCAAAATAACTTCGTCCAATATCCTAGTTAAAGCACACCTGGGCTAAAATAGAATCATCCACTTGAGTCACAGATCATCCACAAGCATCATGGAAGAAGCAGTATCTTTCCAATATGATGGCTACTTTCCATGAGCCTGTGAGCCTCTGATGCTTCAGAAAATTGAAAAGACTTGTGCACCACTGGCTTCACCTTGCCTTGCACAATTGCAGGCCAAACAACCTTCTCAACTTGGTTAACAATCACTGCTTTGTTTTCCGGACTTCTGTATCGCAACCCCGCCGCTACATACACAACCACCACAAGTATAAAGCCATAAATGATATATACTAAAAGCAAAGGACAATAATTAGCTGCAGAAAATATATATATATATATATATACTAAGAAAGCAATGATTCCGGAACAAGTGAGTTCTCTATGGGAAGTTTATCTATACAAAACCACTTTACCATTAAAAATGGGAACTATCCATGTACCAATAGCAGATATGCAGGATGAAATACAAAACAGATGCAGGACATATAATCAAAGGACAAAGAAAGATGTTGAGGGAACAGCTTTGCATAATTGTGAATTTAAAAAGACTTAGAAATGGTTTTCCACACCCCTTCTTAGAAAATAATTTATGATAAAACATAGTTTCCCCATTAATGGCATAATTTTTTTGGTACCCAGCAACATTCATCTTCCAGCAACGGTTATAATATCATTCCTACCAAGAGGGACATCCTTTGAGAGATTTAATATAGCATCATTATTCAAAAAGTTTACCCGGTATCTTTTATTATACAGCTGGGTTTATATAGCTTCTGCATCCCAACGCAAAAAGCTATACGTCAAATGTTATGTTATAATTCACATATATTCATATATTTATATGCTTCTATCATGATCAGGAATGAATGATCCAGCAGGTGCATGTTATAAGACCAAAAAAAAAAAATCCATCCAACTCCAAAGCTATGGTACTTAAAACCCAGTATAAACTGTCATACATTGCACTGTGAGGCGCTTCGCAAGGAGAACTCGGAGATCTATGTTTGCCTCTGCACCACCCATAGTGCCAATAACAAAAAGCCTCCCATCAACATTTAAGCTCTCAATGTTTTTCTTTAAGTACGGTGCTCCAATATGATCCAGAATAACATCAACGCCTGCCATTGAACATTAGTGAGTTGTTTCTTCTCTTCAAATAATCATTGAACAAAGAATAATACAAGCATGCCAATCTCTATAAACATTTGGTAAAAGTAAAGTTTTCATGGTAGAAAAAATACCTTTTCCACTCGTTTCTTTCTTCACCCGTTCAACAAAATCCTCTGTCTTGTAATTGATGCACACATCAGCTCCAAGTTTCTTGCAAAAAGCTAATTTCTCCTCACTCCCTGGCAACCAAGATTTCAAATATATGAATACATAGGAACTAAACCTATGATAAGAGGAAAAGTGATACTGGACCTGCTGTGGCAAACACTTTTGCTCCTTGGTATTTAGCAATCTGAATTGCAAATGTACCAATACCGCTGGAGCCTCCATGAACCTGAAATTTCGATACTTATCATTTATGCAATGAAACACCATGTCTGTAAAGATTCACAAAAAATTATCATTTTGGTCATGTATATAGGGAAAGAGAGCTGCAACAGATGCTCCCGGTGAGTCAAACCAATAAGATTTATGCATTGGGACATAAATTACACTAACAATCATAAACCAGGAAAGTGAAAAAAATAAAAAATAAAAATAGAAAGTTTCCTTAGAAATTACCAAAAATGTTTCTCCAGCAGATAGACGACTCATCATAAAAACAGTAGACCAAACAGTGCATGCCACCTCAGGGAGGCCAGCAGCATCCTTCAACGAAACACCTTGTGGGACAGGAAGAACCTGTCCAGCGGGAACAGCAACCTTTTCTGCATACCCCCCTCCACTAAGAAGAGCACAAACCTGTATGCCATGAACAATTAAATTCATGCCGTGTACTATTTAACTATGGTAAAATCATATTCTATCTACTAGTAACTAGTAACCCTCAAAAACCATACTAACAGCAGCTCATATCTCCTATAATTTTCAACGGCAGAAATAAGCACTGCAAAGTAGGGGAAAAAAAAGTTTTACAAGGCTTAGCTCAATAAATGGCTGACCGACCAAAAAGTTTGGGTTTTGGGATTGAACCCATTAGCTTATAATTACATCACGGAATCTCATAAACAAATCTATATTCGCCCATTTCGTTTCTCTTCTCAATCTCAAGCTAAATGCACAAAAAGCCTGAACCCTTGATGACTCGGTCATAATATTCTTCATCACAAGTATAGCAATGTAAAGAACATGATAAACCCCGAAAAATTCAAGGCAAATATATATGATATATAAGCAGAAACCAAAAAAACTTGTTTATGATTTCAGTCTCAAATTTTCATATGACCCACAAATTAATTTTTCTAAAAAGAAACACAAATTGAGGAAGAACCCACTAGGGCCACCACTGAAGTGAAACCATATCAAATAAACTCAAATTTTCAATCTTTCTAGACACCCAATACTCCATTTTTCCTTCTCATTTTCTCAGCAATCAAACAGAGTACCCAATACTTCACCAAACACAAAATGAGAAAAACAAAAGAACCCACTAGGGAACCACCCAAGTGAGACTAATTCAAATATATAACTCAAATTTTCAATCTTTCCAGACACCTAATATCCAATTTTTTTCGTTCTCATTTTCTCAGCAACCAAGAAGAGCATCAAAATCCTTCACCTGATCTCCAACCTTCCAGCGCGAAACTCTTTCTCCGACAGCCTCGACGGTCCCGGAACATTCGAGACCAAGGTACTCACTCGCACCCTTGGGGGGTGGGTACACGCCTTTCCTCTGAAACGTGTCGGCCCGGTTCAGCGCCGTGGCCGCTACCTTGATCAGAACCTCATCGTCTCTGAGTTCCGGATCTTCTACCTCTTTCACTTGCAGCACCTCCGGCCCACCGGGACTGGTTATCACTACGGCCTTCATCTTCGGCGTTGACACCGATAATAGAGACTTTCCTCTCAGGAATTGTGTTCAGTTTTATCTCATAAGGTGGCGGTTTAATAAAACAACTTTTAGCTTATACATAATTTTTTTCTTTTTCTCTTTTCGAAATTATTTATCTAAAAACAAAAATTAGTTACAAAAATCATCACATATTATTAAAAAATATATATATTATTTGGACATAAATTTCCTCAAAACTAATCCGGAGGAAATATCCTCAAACACATTTAAAATAGTGATAAGTGTCTATAAACATTTCAAATATTAGTCTAAATTAGTAAATTGTTATTAATGACCTTAAGAATTTAATGTTCGTTAAAGGATATTTCCTTCAGATTGGCTTGGAGGAATTTTTGTCCTATATATTTCTCACATGTTAAGAGATACTTGATAATTTATTAAATTGACTTATAGCTAAATTTTGTTCCATGAACTAGAGACGGGGCATGCCCATTTTAAAATTTCTCTTTTTATATGTTGAAATTGGTGGTTCATATATAATACCAGTGGAAGACCAAGTAGACGAGAGTGGAGTTGGTGACGTTCAACCCTGAATCATTAAGAGTAAAAATACAGCTGCCTCTATGTGGACGTAGGCAAATTGCCGAACCACGTTAAATCTGTGTTTCGACTCTCTCTGAATCTATCTCTCTTTTAAATTCTATATTGTTCATCAATTATTGTACACGATAACAACATTATATATATATATATGAAATTGGGTTTAAAAATTAAGTTTGATCAATCAAAACTCAAATTCAAAATTAAAAGTCCAAACAATTGGTCACGGTTTGTTTGTTAAAGTTTTATTTTTTCAAAACAAAATTATTAAGAAATAATCCAAATTAAATTTTATTTAAAAAAAACAAAAAACAAAAAAACAAAAGCAAAAACAAATTACCAAGTGTACCAAGTTAATTTTGACAGCTCGAAACTTTTCATGTCAATATAAAACATCTTAAACTTTCGAAAATAATTTAGATATTATAACTTAGACATGAGTTTTTGGTAGGGGTCAGATGTTGTCCTTCAAGAAAAGATATGCATTGCAGCACAAATGCGCACATATATATAAATCCCAAAGAAGGTCTTAGACTGTTAAACCATAATCACTCAAGAGTAGAGACTAGAGAGTCTGATCATGGCATCATGGAAGAAGCAGTATCTTCCCAATATGATTGCTTGTTTCCATGAGCCGGTGAGCCTCTGCTGCTTCAGAAAATGGAAAAGACTTGTGCACCACTGGCTTCACCTTCCCTGCCACAATTGCAGGCCAAACAACCTTCTCAACTTGAGAAACAATTGCCGCTTTGTTTTCCGGAATTCTGTGTCGCAATCCAGCAGCTACATACACAACCACCATAAGCATAAGCCATTAATGATATATACTAAAAGCAAAGGACAAGAATTATCTGCAGGAAAAAACAAACAAAAACAAACAGCAGATACGCAATCGGCAAGATGAAATGCAAAACAGATGCAGGACATATAATCAAAGGATAAAGAAAGATGTTGAGGGAACAGCTTTGCATAATTGGGAATTCAAAAAGATTTAGAAATGGTTTTCCATACCCCTCCTTAGAAAATACTTTATCATAAAACATAGTTTCCCATTGATGGCATAATTTTCTTGGTACCCAGCAACAGTCATCTTCCAGCCAGTATCTTTTATTATACAGCTGGGTTTATATAGCTTCTGCATTCCAACGCAAAAAGCTATACCCCCTCCAAAAAAGAAAAGAAAAGCAACTTGGATGACAGAAAATGAATTCATCCAACTCCAAAGCTATGGTACTTAAAACCCAATATAAACTGTCATACATTGCACTGTGAGACGCCTTGCAAGGAGAACACGGAGGTCGATTTTTGCCTCTGAACCACCCAGAGTGCCAATAATAAAAAGCCTCCCATCAACATTTAAGCTCTCAATGTTTCGCATCAAGTAGGATGCTCCCATTGGATCCAGAATAACATCAACGCCTGCCATTGAGCATTAGTGGGTTGTTTCTTCTCTCCAAATAATCATTGCACAAAGAATAATACAGGCATATCAATCTCTATAAACATTTGGGAAAAGTGAAGTTTTCATAGTAGAAAAAAATACCTTTTCCACCCGTTTCTTTCTTCACTCGTTCAACAAAATCCTCTGTCTTGTAATTGATGCACACATCAGCTCCAAGTTTCTTGCAAAAAGCTAACTTTTCCTCACTCCCTGGCAATCAAGATTTCAAATATATGAATAGATAGGAACTAAACCTGTGCATAAGAAGAAAAGTGATACTGAACCTGCTGTGACAAACACTCTTGCTCCTTGGTATTTAGCAATCTGAATTGCAAATGTACCAATACCGCTGGAGCCTCCATGAACCTGAAATTTTGATATTCATCATTTATGCAATGAAACACCATGTCCACAAAGATTCACAAGAAATTATCATTTTGGTCACGTATGTATATATGGAAAAAGAGCTGGGAACAACCACTCAGATTTATGCTTTGGAACATAATTACACTAACAATCATAAACCAGGAAAGTGAAAAAAAATTAAAATAGAAAGTTTCCTTAGAAATTACCAAAAATGTTTCCCCAGCAGATAGACGACTCATCATAAAAACAGTAGACCAAACAGTGCATGCCACCTCAGGGAAGCTAGCAGCATCCTTCAACGAAACACCTTGTGGAACAGGAAGAACCTGTCCAGCGGGAACAGCAACCTTTTCTGCATAACCCCCTCCACTAAGAAGAGCACAAACCTGTATACCATGAACGATTAAATTCAAGCCTTGTACTATTCAACTATGGTAAAATCATATTCTATCTACTAGTAACCCTCAAAAACCATACTAACAGTAACAGCAGCTCATATCCCCTATAATCCTCAAGGACCTCAACGGAACAAAGAAGCACTACAAAGCAGGGGAAAAAAAAAGGAATTGTACTATTAGGCTTAGCTCAATAAATGGCCGGCTGGCCGATCAAAAAGTTTGGGTTTTAGGATTGAACCCATTAACTAATGATTACACCACGGAATCTCATAAATAAATCCACATTCCGCATTTATTTTCTCTTCCCAATTTCAAGCTACATGCACATATTGACACAACCCACTACTTAAGTGAAACCAATTATTCAAATACTTAACTCAAATTTTCATTCTTTCCAGGCACCCAATATTCCATTTTCCTTCTCATTTTCTCAGCACTCAAACAGAGCACCCAATACTTCACCAAACACAAAATGAGAAAAACAAAAGAACCCACTAGGCCACCACCCAAGTGAGACTTGTTATGAGTAGAAAAAAGTGAAGCTAGTTCAAATACTTGACCCGAATTTTCAATTTTTCCAGACACCTAATATCCAAATTTTTTCACTCTCGTTTTCTCGGCAACCAAGCAGAGCACTAAAATACTCACAAAAAAACAGAGCACTAAAATACTTTACCTGATCTCCAACCTTCCAGCGGGAAACTCTTCTTCCTACGACCTTGATGACCCCGGAACATTCGACACCAAGGTACTCACTCGCACCCTCGGGTGGTGGGTACGCGCCTTTCCTCTGCTCCGTGTCGGCCCGGTTCAGCGCCGTGGCCGCGACCTTGATCAGAACTTCATCGTCTCTTAGTTCCGGTTCTGCTACCTCTTGCACTCGCAGTACTTCCGGCCCACCGGGACTGCTTATCACTACGGCCTTCATCTTTGGCGTTGATACTGACTGTAGAGACTTTCCTCTCTGTAATTATTGAACTTTGTCTTTGTTCTCAACTAGTACATATTTATATTATAAAGGATGCGGTTTTCCCAGTCAACTCCTCAAAGTCATTTTATATATAAAATATATATATAATTCATTATTGGGTTGGTAGATTTGAATTATTGAATGCTTTATTTCTGGTTTGTTCATCCACCAGCAGGAGTTACTAATTCAATTGAAAGCTTTTATTTCCTCCGAAAATTATCAGCTCCGTTCATCGCGGCGGCCTTGACCCTCATCAGAATCGTCTTCTCGTTGCCGTTGGGGCGCTTCCGGGCCTCCCGGAGCGCTTATCACTGCGGCCTTCATTTTCGACCGGTGAGGGAGAGCGAGGAGACCGCTTGGCTGGTTCCTCTCGCGGAAACGACAAGTCGTTCGTTTGCCGACATGAAACTTATTTGGCACTCTAATATGTTTTGTGTTAACAAATATATATAAAATAAAGAGAAATTGTGAAAGAAAGAAGAGAGAAGGGAGAGAGGAGTGCCGACATGAAACTTATTTGGCACTCTAATATGTTTTGTGTTAACAAATATATATAAAATAAAGAGAAATTGTGAAAGAAAGAAGAGAGAAGGGAGAGAGGGAGAAAAAAAAAAGTGATTTTAATTGGTTGAGTAAGTTTACATATACTATTAGAATGTTTAATGGGATGATATATTTACTATGTTAATTTTTTTTTTTTTTTTTTCTTTTACATGTCCACACAAGAGAATAGAGAATAGAGATTCAAACTAGTGACATCCACTTCATGAGACGAGATTCACAGCTGATTGAGTTATCCTTTGTGAACTACTATGTTAATTTAATTCAATTGGATTATAATAAGGAGTGATTTTGATGTAATAATATAACATTGAAGACTTTTTTCTTTTTTTTTTTTTGGTAAAATGCACCCAAATATTTGTCGTATGATAATGTAGTTTTATTTATTTATTTACTTTCTTATAGTTTTAATTGATCTAATCGACTATTTATATTCACTTTCAAATTAATTAATGCTAATAAACATTCAAAAGATTTCTTAAAAAAAAAAGACTATGGGTACTATAACTTTTATTATAATCCGATACAAAATTAACGGGGCAATTTACATGACTCTGACAAATAAGAACAACACCCATCACTGCCTCTCTGTCCCAAATTCAACAATACAACCTTATCCTCGTTCTTCCATTTTGAAACCTTGTTTCCTTCAACCTCCATCGTTGTACAACCCTTGAAACCACCACCCCATGTTCATGCCATCATTGGCTATCACAAGGTGTGACTACACAACTATCGGAACAAATTGGAATGGCTGTGCAGTCATCCCTCTCTCCATTAAGGCTTTGTTTGGTAATGGGGATAGGGTTGGCCCAAACACTGTTCATCACCATTTCCCAAAAAAATCAACATCAAAACATTCTAACTTTTTCACTTTTAATATCAAATCATTCACTTTTTATTATTACTCAAATAAAAAAATCACTACAAAACAAAACTTTTTCACTTTTTCATACAACTTTTTCATTTTTTTTATACCAAACATTCTTACAGTGTTTAGGCCATCCCATTTGCCAAACACCCCCTAAGAGTGAGTATACGACTACTCTTTGTTCGTACTCTATCTCCATATGGAATTTAGTGTGTAAAACACAAGAAGGAGCCAAGGCGGTTAGTACCATTTGAGTTATTTATAAAAGTAACATATATCTTTTAAGCATATAAAAAATATATGACTTTTTAATAGCAGTGATAAATTAAATTTTATTAAAAAATTATGTGAATCTCAAATACTATTAAAAGTTTTTTTTTTTGGAAAACTCTGTCCCTTAAAACGTAGGTGCATTATACTCTAAAATATTAAAGGTTATATATATATGTATATATATTTGTTAGTCTTTTGATAAACTTGATATGATAATCCATTGGTTCGGGGTCCCTGGGGGCTGGGTCCATAAGCCTACCAAACGAAAAAAACGTGAATAGGCAAACGCCACTTTAACGCACCCCGGGCTCTCTCAGCCCTTTTCAACTCCTGAGTCCTGATACAGTCATGCGAGAAATGTGAATAGACAGACAACCTTACTTTACCCAACTGGGCTCTATGAGCCCGTTTTAGCTCCCCCAGATACACACAATACTCATGCAAGTTTCGCCAAATTTGCAGCCTCAGTTTGTGACAAAGACCTTCAATTTTGTGGCCCAAAGAAGAGGATCTGTAATTTCCTTTGCTGAATTGTTGAAGAAAGTGATGTTTTAGCTCTTAATATTATATTTTTATAACCATTTTTTGCTATTGTTGGTAGACATGGGTAGGAAGGAGCTGTTCTGGATTGGTGGGGCACTGGGTTTTCTACTATTGGTACCGGGAATTCTGGGTTGGGGAAAGGAAGGCCATTATGCAATTTGTAAGATAGCGGAGGTGAGCATATCCATTATTAACTCTTAAAGCCTCTTAAGTTTTTTTAATGTTGGTTGATTCTGGAATGTATAATGGCTTTGAGTACTTTAAGGATTGAGTCTACATATAAGTTTAGTTTTGGTATTTGTCAACATGTTGGATATAGATTATGAGTAAAAAAACAAATTTGATAGAAAAAGAAGGCATTTTGACAAGATGGGTTGGAAATGGGGCAGCAAATTATCAAACCCAGAGAATATTTTGGTTACTATTGATTCAACCATGTTATAGTTATATTTGCAGCAAGAAATAGTTTATTAGGAGTCATCATTTGAGAAGAGAGTTGTGATTTGTGGGCGTGCTGTAGTTTTTTTAGAGAATGGGAATTTGATGAAGCATTTATGGGCGTTTTTTCCAGGGACTTCTAACTGAGGATGCTCAAGCTGCAGTGAAGGAATTGCTTCCCGAGTCTGCTGGTGGTGATCTTGCGGCTGTCTGCTCTTGGCCTGATGAGATTCGACGTTACTTCCACTGGCGATGGAGTGGCCCTTTGCATTATATTGACACTCCGGATTTTTTGTGCAACTACAAATACTGCAGTAAGTTTGGCTCTAGGCTTACTTTTCACTGTTTGAAGATGCAATTCATTGCTCTTCACTAGCCCGTGTTAATGTCATCAGTAGCCTGTGCTTCCTTATTTTGTTTGCTTCATAGCATATGTACTCTAATAATTACAATTGATGATTCAGTTTGTAGCTTCCTTATTTCATTTGGCGCATAATATTTATACTCTAAACAATTACAATTGATGATTCATTTTGTAGGGCACCTTTTTACAGTTGTGGGATTAGTAATAAGGTTCACTTAGGTCTTCAGGATGTGGCCCTAGATAGAGCTGAGTGATGTAAAAATATCCATGTAGCCAACCCCAATTAGTAAGGATTAAGACTTAGTTGAGTTGAGTTGAGTTCACTTAGGTGGTCAGCAGGCTACTATCTTTATGTTTAATATTGTTGTTCATGTTTACGGAAGACAGTTTCCATGATTATATGATCAACATGAAAAAGAGGATTCTTATGAAATCTACAGATCTTTCTGCAATTTGAAGGATGCGATCATTCTGGTGTCAGCTTCTGATGCTCTTAGGCTTTGTATTTTACGCAGAAAAGTAAATCATGAGCAGGATTTTGTTGATGCTGTTAAATCAGTTGGTTACAAATATGATGGTTATTGAAATATACCAAGCATTGCATGTTAAGATGAATGAGGTGTATGTTGCGATCTGCAAGCCTAAGCATAGAAAATGACGTACTGGAGAAAAATGCAATATAATTTTTGTCTTTGTGGTCGAATCCAAATCTACTGTCTGACAAAACATAATCTAAAAACTACTTTAGCATCATTCTTAAGTGGAAATGCTCCTTACTTCTTTTATAGGAGACTGTCATGACCCTGCTGGACATAAAGATATGTGTGTAACTGGAGCAATTTACAACTATACAATGCAACTAACATCGGCTTATCAAGAGACCAACTTAAAATTACAATGTAAGTTCCTTAAATCACTAGGCCCAATGGTTGCGCATGAAATAATATGATAAATTCTATAACTTCAATTGAATTTTGTCAATCACAGACAACTTAACGGAGGCACTTATGTTCTTATCACATTTCATTGGAGATGTCCATCAGGTTTGTTCTTCCTACTGGTAGCTCAAAACTTCAAGACAATTTGAAGATGCAAAGGATGCAGTGGAAAAATAATTGTAATTTTAATGAACAATAGAATAGTATATCTCAATTTTTTTTTTGTCAAACAAAATTTACTTTTGTTAACAAAGTTCTCTTCTAGAAATATTTCTATGGCACGCTGGAAATTTAAATTTGGTGGTCACTTTCAGCAGACACTGGAATTTTACATCAAAAGTGAAAATCTTATTAGAAGAATGGTGTGTAGATATTTTAATAAAACCCACTCTGATAGTGTGTTGCACAGGTTTATGAGATCTTTATATGATTTGAAAGAAGTAATTGTCCTCATGAAGAGGATAGACATATTTGTAACTAAAGTCACAGTTTTCAGCCCGACAGTACTAAATTTGTTGTAGGTCATTAAAATTGTTCAGTAAATCTTGTTCTCAATATTTTGCTTGTATTCCTATACTCCATCAAATACAATGTGTATAGTATCAGTGTGATAGTCTTTTTAGTATGCATATGTATAAGAAACATGGCTGCAGAATATGACATCACAACTAATTGCGCTCAACTACAGTAGTGATCAGTTAACTGCCGGTTTCTTTTTTCCAGTTTTTTCTCCCCTTGGTGTGTCTCCAATGCTAAATTTTCTATAGATGTTTTGTAGTAAGGAAATTAATGTTCTCCTTTCATTCTAACTTCCTGTTTTTGATTGAAGCCCCTCCATGTTGGTTTCACTGGAGATGCAGGTGGGAACACAATAATAGTCCGATGGTACCGTCGGAAGTCAAATCTCCACCATGTAAGTCTTGATAGTCGTCCAAGTGTGTACTCCTCTCTCTCTCTCTCTGCTACTACTTGATATGCACAATTTAGAATTTCATGCTTAAATTAAAGAAGCAGTTTGCTTATGACAGATTGCAACTGAATAAATGTTGACACTAAAATTATTTGGATTAGGCACTGTAGATGGAAAAATTAAAAAGGGATATTGTGAGACGTTCTAGACTAGATTAAATAAGTGTTCCCTTTTTAACCTCACTTTTAATATTATCAAGGATCTAAGGGTCTTAATTTCTTTGGCTAATTTGAAGCACCATATTGATGTAATTGACTATGTATGTCTGCTTCTGGTGTATCAGCCACCTCTTCTAAGAACTTGAGAGAGAACAAAGATAGAGAAGAGGGGTTTGGTGGGGGAGGGGGCTAGCCCTCCATTGTGTTGCCCACTCTTAGAGTTTCATCCCACATGACAACATCTATCACACGTGGCTTTGTATCTCCACAACTCAGTTCTGATCTTGATTTTTTATTTTCTTATCTTTATTTAAAATAATTTATTTATCATCTAAGATCATGAAGAAAAAATCTGTGCGCATTGAGAGTGTAAAAAATGTATAAGAATGTGGCTTTAGATGATTAGTTTTATAATGCACATGACTCTAACTTGCCAGTTCTCAGTTATATCTGACAAAAAATCTAATATTTTGCTTTTGTCCATAACCACAATAAGGTTTGGTGTCACTTTTTAAAAGTTAGGGAGGTAATTTGTAATTAGGGTATAGCACAAGAAGGTAAAGTGTAATTTCCCCTTCAATAAATTGGTTTTGTTCCAGGTATGGGATGACATGATCATTGATTCTGCACTGAAGACATTCTATGGTTCAGATCTTGAAATCATGATAAAAGCCATTCAGAGGAACATTACGGTATGCTTTTATTTGGGCATACAGTCAGCATATAAAGACTCTTGCTTATTACGTTCATATTGAGACTTGAATTCATTTCTTTGTCATTCTTCTTTGTCTGTTTTGTAGCTGTGTTTGCTAGTGCCATCAGTGTGCACTGTACATAATACTTACACTGTTTTTTTCTTTGATTTTACTTCTTGTCTATAGGATGGTTGTCAAATGATAAAGCATTATGGGAAAACTGCGCAACTAATGACACAGTTTGTCCAAATCCGTAAGAACATGCCCTTCTCCTTTCTTGTTTCTTGGACGCTTTGTATCAACCTCTTTGTGTCTGCGATCATGGCTATGAGATCTTGGATTGTTGACAGGCTTCATATGCACATTCACAAATAATATACCAAATCAACATAAATACAATGATTGGACAATGGTTTTATTTTCACTTGTTATATCCTCATACCTGTGCCAAATAATTTATTCATTCACCATTTGGTTGGGTAACGTGTAAGAGGGTAAATATGAATAGGACTCAATGGTGAGAGTAGGGAAAGAGAATAAAGCTATGTTGGGTTATGGAAACTAAAGGATTGAGTAGTACAATTGGTCTTAGTGTTTCCCGCTAATAGTAAGAAAAAGG
>NC_081542.1:44328450-44343637 GCF_901000735.1 Corylus avellana | reverse complement strand
ACTACCAGTAAAAGGATTACATGAGTAATTTAAGGGAAGAATTGGATTAAATAAACGATATTTGGTTATCAAAGTTAAGGGATGGTGTGGTTTACTTGGTTGAAAATCTTCCAATCATAATAGGAAACCATTCAAATTAGCATGGAAGATTTGTTTAAAATTGAAATGAGAGCATTTATTGATCACATTGACATGCATGTCCAGTTTTTTCATCTTATATAGGAGAAAAGAAATTTCCACTATTTATGTGTTCTAAGTAGGGAATTACTTTGATTGGGTTGCTTCTAACTTTTCAGCTATGCTTCTGAGAGCATTAGTCTGGCGTGCAAGTTTGCATACAGGAATGCAACACCAGGGAGCACTCTGGGAGGTATTTACTCTTTTCTATTGAGATATTGGTATTTTACAGTCCGTCTTTTTGGTTTTTTTATTAATCTAAATAAATCAAGGCTGGACTTTTTAAGGGATGCAAGTTTGTGCTGTATAATATCTTGCCTGGGTATGACTTGAACCCACTCTGAAAAACTCACAGCCAATATTATGGCCCCCAAAAGTCTGTGAGGCTCCAATTTTTTTTTTTTAAAAAAAATTATGCATGTCTTCAAGAATAAGAAATGGAATCTTAACTTTATTGGTATATTGATATCCAGATCAACTCGATAGAAATACTTGGTTAAAATAAAAGATGTACTGTCCCTGCTTATAGCCTAGAGTACTAAGTGCAGGTTACCCCTTGTAAAATATTGCACTTTACCAGTCAGGGTGCAGCCTAGTGCTCAAAGGGCGGGCTTGGAATGAGCCATAGATTCTGATATCTTGGGTTCTAGGAGTTTATCTGAATTACTTGATACATGATTCTGGCGAGTGGGGTTGTGTATTTGGGGTTTACTCTCCAGGGATAGATCTGAAGGGCCTTGCCTTGGTGAGGTTCCACGTCTAAGAAAAAAAAGGCACTAAAGGCAATTACATCCAATGTGATTGTAAAAAGCTATATAACTACATTATGATGTCACTGAACTTTCTTCACATGAAACTTTTTCTTCTGCTCTTCCATCAAATACTTTATCTAAAAGATTGGAACCACCTGATTGGGTGGTCAACCCATTTCTTCGGTTTCTTGCACCATAGTTTAGTAGTTTCTCCTGCACATGGCCAACTCAGTCCAGCATATGATGCGACCTACCAAAATTGATGCTTAGACATGCAAATGTTGCATGACAATAATTGTGATGAATGTCACAGGATCATGCTACATAACACATCATTGCTTCCCCTATTCAATCACCTATCTTCAGTTCATAATTGCGTAACAGCTTACGTATCCTCTCATAATTCCTTCTTTGTTTTGTTATAGATGATTATTTTCTTTTGCGGCTGCCGATCGTGGAGAAGAGGCTAGCCCAAGGTGGGGTCAGACTAGCTGCCACGCTTAACCGCATTTTCACTTCTCGAAAGGAAATTGCCCAAGCAAGATAAAGTCAGATAGAGATGCATCTTCACTTTGCATAGGACGGGGACCACTCAACCACAGAAAATAGCTTGAAGTTCCCTATACGCCAGGCCTCATCAAGCAAATAAATTACCCTTCCACCTTCTCTCAACTCTTTTTTAAGACAAGGCTCCAAAAATTTTACTTTATGTTACTTGCTGACTTCATGCCTAATATTGGGCTGATGCCTTCTATATACCAGAATATCCCCACTTCGCTAGTTTGCTTGTAGTAAAGGTCAACCATTGGGGTAACCACAATACATAGAAATAAAAACTTGTACTCAATAATGACCTCCAATAAGTTGTGTATATATATATGCAAGACATTCAGCTGGGGTTTAATTCATCTGTTATGTGTTGTCATATTGGAGGAAAAAAAGAAGTTAAAAGTGGTGAAATAATTTGAGAGAATGGGCAAGTTTGAGATTTTGGGGAGATGGTCTCCATTTTGGCCTGTTTTCTTGCTGGGTTTTGCTTTGCTAATAGGGCGTGGAGCGCAGGGCTGGAGCAAAGAGGGTCATATCATGACATGTCGGATTGCGCAGGTAATCTTGATACCCCATTTCTCTGGGAAGTGGGGTTGTCATTGTTTTATGCAGCTTTGCTCCTCCTCATAAACAAGTGTTTTTTTGTTAATGTGTTTGATCTTTTCTCTTTTGGGCTCCCAATTTACCATATGAATGGTGAGTAAGAAGGTTTTCACTGTTGAGCTTTGTGGGGTTTAAGGAAGCTTCAACTGGGTGTTTAAGACTGTTTTTGCCTTTTTGGTTTTGGAAGGGTCAATAGTCGGTAGAAAAATTGAACCACGACCCAACATTTCCCCATAAATTGTCATGGTTTGTCACTTTTTGATTACAGCTTTCCGTGAAGTTTCGTGTTTCGGTTAGCTTACTCAACTTTGAAGCGACAGTTTGCGTGTTTTCTTCTTTGGGTCCTTTAGGGTCAGAGTTGAAATTTTTTTGCTTTGATTTTACACCTCTCTCGTCTGTGATATGAAATTGAATAATCAAACTTGGACCTTGGTTTGGTGAATTCAACTTGGCCTTTTGCGTAAATGGACTCATTGTTACTGTGAGGCAGGTGATTCATATTTATATATGTCGGGTTTGAGTCGTGTCGAGAAATGATTTTAAAGATTATATAAATTAACTATAATTCGAATCATTTCATTAAATGAATTAAACCTATCAATTATAATTTACTAATTTTCGTATGTTGGGTTTGGGTCGAATTGAGGTATTCATATAAGACTATATTGGTCAATCATAACCCAACCTCTTTAATTAAACAAGTTGGACTCATTAATCATAACTTGTTAATTACTAGTTTGAGAGGGGGCAACACATGAGATGAGAACATGTGAATGTGGGTGGGGGAGGATGTTGACAATAGAAACTCCAAACATATGCCATTTGTTTTAGCACACGTGCAAGACATAAAAAACAAGTAGATTCAATTAAATGTGTCGTCTAATTTCCTAATACCCAAACAAATTATCAATCTATATTTGTGGGTTCATAGTCCTTAAAAGGAAGAAAAAAAAAGGGTAAAATTTATTCCCTGACTAATTTACTCAATGAGTTTCTAAATTTAAACTTTTTTTTTTTTTGAATTTTTCATTTACTCATTTTGTCTAAAATTGTCTAAAACTACTTACGCGCCATTAATTGCTACTTTAGCATTTTTGCCACACCAGTGAGGGATTTTTTTTAGGGCAAAATCTACTTAACTCCTTCAAACTATCACCCAAATGATAATCTACCCCCCAAACTATTAATTACGATAATTTACCCTCAAAACTACCAAAACAATGAAAATGTACCTCACAATGCTAGCAAAATGACGAAATTACCCATATAAAAATTTCAATAAGACAAAAATAGCCTTAAAATTTTGAAAAAAAAAAAAATTAAATTTTAGTATTTTTGTTTTTATTTTAGTTAGGGTAATTTCATCATTTTGTTAAAATTGGGAGTACATTGTTATTGTTTTGGTAGTTTGGAGGGTAAATTGTCGTAATTGATAGTTTGGGAGGTAAATTGTCATTAGGGTGTTTGTTTAATGGGTTAAGAAGACTTTATCCTATTTTTTTTTAATAAAGTAAAAAAAAATTAATTGACGTAGCAAAATGCTGTTGTCACATCAACAGTTTTAGACGATTCTGGGTAATTAAGGGTGATATAAAAAATTTGAAAAACTTCAAGAATTAAAAGTCGAATTTAGAAACTCAGAGAAGTAAATTGAAATTAAGCCATTATTCATAAAACTGAATTTATATTTATCCAAAAACAAAAGAAGTATGAAACATAACATAAATAAAAACCGGCCAAGAATGTTTCACTTCTCTAATTAATGAAACAAAATCATGAGTAATTATTGCTACTTGATTTGCAGGATCTTCTAGGGTCTGAGGCATCAGAAGCTATTCGAAATTTGTTACCCCATGATGTTAATGGCAACCTATCAGCCCTTTGTACATGGCCTGACCAAATCCGGCATTGGTACAAGTATCGCTGGACAAGCCCTCTCCACTTCATTGACACACCCGACAACGACTGCACATTCGGTTATCAAAGTAAGCCTAATAATGCTCATCAAAATTATTTCTTTTTGTAACGTCATCACGACGGGTGTGTCGGTTGAGTGAGAACTCGAACAACCGATCTCATGATGCATGGGCAATGGCGTTAAGATGTAACCGTTGATGTTGGTTGGTTTTAGGGGACTGTCATGATCAGCATGGCGGGGAGGACATGTGTGTGGCGGGTGCCATTCAAAATTTCACTTCTCAGCTTCTGCATTACAGAGAAGGAAGTGGTGATCGTAGATGTAAGGAAATTGAGTGTAAAATCTTTGTGTTTTTCTTGTCTTCAAGATTGTTTTTAACTGCCATTGATTAGTTAGCTGAATTTGATTTTGCAGATAATATGACTGAGGCCTTGTTATTCTTGTCACACTTCATGGGAGATATCCATCAGGTAATTTTAATTTATATATGTGAGAATTTTAAAGGCTTTTGGGTTCTAAGCATTCGTAGATTAATATTTCTTCTTTGTTTTTCACTTTTCAGCCAATGCATGTTGGATTTACAAGCGATGAAGGAGGAAACACAATAAATCTACGCTGGTTTAGGCGCAAATCTAATCTGCATCATGTAAGCCAGTGATCATGCAGCTCATATATATGTTAAGTTTTTGAGCAATCTATGTATATATATTTTCATGGTACGACAGGTATGGGATAGGGACATTATTCTGTCAACTCTATCAGATTATTATGAGAAGGACGTGGACCTCCTCCTACAAGCCATACAGGGAAACTTCACTGATGTAAGAATAAGACCAACTAGTTTTCTTCCTCACTTGCATTTGTGAAACAATTAAGATTCTTGCAAATTTTGGTTATTAACTAATTAGTTGCAGGGAATCTGGTCTTCTGATGTTACATCATGGGAGCATTGTGATGATATTCATTCATGTGTTACCAAGTGAGCTCTCTCTCTCTCTCTCTCTCTCTCTCTTTTCTTTTTGCATAGAAAATGTTTTGAGTTACAAATTCATAGGGTACGTAGTCAGTTTCGTAAAAAATAGTGTCACGTGAATAGTCACATCAATTTGTAAGGAATTTGTAATAAAAGTTGTAGTACTCTTAACAACACTCAATAACGCACGATACAGTGCATAAAATAATGTTATGTGAACAGTCACATCAATTTGTAAGGAGTTTATAATAAAAGTTGTAGTACTCTTAACAACACTCAATAACGCACGATACAGTATATATATATAATAAAAGTTGTAGTACTCTTAACAACACTCAATAACGCACGATACAGTATATATATATATATATTCCTTATAGAAGGAGTATTCATATATACTCCTTATTGAGATTAATTTTCTCATATATTTTTTTATTTTTAATTTTTGGGAAATATGCAGGTGGGCTGGAGAGAGCATAAACATAGCTTGTAAATGGGGTTACAAAGGAGTTGAAGCTGGTACAACTCTATCAGGTATATATACAAAGCCCTTAATTAGCATTTCTCTTTAATGCAATTCCAAACAAAGCCAGTTTGAAATGGATTCTTTTCTGCTGTCAATCTATATATTATATACCAATTATGGAGACTGATCATGAAAAGGAGATTAATATATTAAATTATTAATTATGGTGCATATTATGTGTGGTTTACAGATGATTACTTCGACTCAAGGATGCCAATTGTGATGAAACGAATTGCTCAGGGCGGAGTTCGATTAGCCATGATTTTGAACCGCGTTTTTGGTGGCACCGACCAAGGGTTTGCATCACCAACTTGAGCCCACCAACCCAACAGCTTCTACTGTTCATCATACTTCTCTGTTAACCAATAAAAACACGACATACCTGTTCTTTGCTGTTGACCCAATTTGTTCATACTTAATGTTTGTATTTAATTATGACTAATCATGTATACGTTGGAAAATGATCCTCTTCATTTTAAATTCTCTCCATTTTTTTCAATTAGTACATTTAGAATGATAATGTTGTCCAAAAAATTTGAACAATTATGCCATTTTAAATGCACTAACGGAAGGTCCCCAAGAGGTAGCTCAATCGGCTAGGACTACGCCTAATGAAATGGAGGTTACTAGTTCAAATCTCTCTCTCCCCTCTTATGCGGACATGTCAAAAAAAAAAAAAAAATGTACTAACGGAAGGAAATCGAGAGAATTTGAAATTAAAATGATAATTTTACTCGACTCATTTCTAATCATTCATATATAATTTCGTTTTTTTTCATGGGTAGCTTGAAATACTTGTACATTGTATTCCTTAATACCGTCGTAAAGTGAATCAATAAGTTAGACCCCCAACACGTGAAACGTTTCATTGAAATGAGATCATCCAATTCTTTCAACTCAATTTATTAAACTTACGGCCACTTTCAATTGACATGTTCATGACATTCTTCTATGAGAAAATCCAATTTTGGATCTCAATCGTGATTGGTTGTGAACCTTGACCAAAGCTTGAAAGGTTTGTACAATATTGTATTTCTTAATAACGTCGTAAAGTGAATCAATAAATTAGACCCAACATGTTTAACGTTTCATTGAAATGAGATTATGCAATTCTTTCAACTAAATTTATTAAACTTATGGCCGCTTTCAATTGACATGTTCATGACATTCTTCTATGAGAAAATCCAATTTTGGATCTAAATCGTGATTGGTTGTGAACCTTGACCAAAGCTAAAGGCTAAAGCAGATGCATGCTCAGAGCCAGCCTAGCTAGACGTGTGCCATGGCGTCAATTCAACAGCAACACATGACACACATCAAAGGTGAGACACGTTTAGTTAATCACCCAAAGACCCAAAAGAATCGCTATTACAAAAAGCGGCCCCGAGATCCTGGGAGACAAAGAAAAATCGGCTAGTCCAACGTTTGACACGTGAAGGAAAATATGGGCCGTTGAAACGTAGGGAGCGACAATCCCGTTTAATTTTCTTACCCGCCGGCCCGTTAACCTTCGAGAATTCTTTCTTTTCCACACGCCGTGGCGTCTATTGGGCCCCACTACGAACATAGGTGGGGGCCACTGACCATGTTTCAATGGCCCCAAGCCATTTCTGTCCGTTGATTTTTTTTCGTGACCCGGCTTTTGATCAAATCTTTAAATCGTGCAAGTATGGACTTGACCGTTTCTGATCACCAGCGCTGACTAGGGTTTTGACAAACTGGCAAGCTGTCAAAGATTTTAGACCAAAAGGTCAAAACTGCCCTTCATTAGCTCATCAGAACTTATAATTCAAGGGGAGCAGAATTGTCTTTACGTTACTAAAACGACCCCGTCTCTCTCTCTCTCCTTATTTTCTTTCCTAGAAAAATCGATACACTTTCCTTTCCTCGAACTGTCTAACTTTCTTGCCATACAAGTCAATCTGAGATCTTCTTCTACATTATTTTATTTAATTTATATTTTAAAATATTTAACTCTTAACCCCTTCTCACCTATAGAAGTTACATTTTACATGGGTTAACAGTGACACGTTCTTGTGTTGTTGGTCTATAAAGCCACCAACTTTGGCCTCCATAAACGCACCCAACATTCTTGGACAGCTTGTTGAAAAATACCCACAGAGCAAAACAGAAAAGAAAAGCGTTTTGTTCCTGAACCTTCTGCTGCTTCAAAAGTAACGCCCTTTTTTTCTTGGAGTTTTTGTTTTGGCTTTGAACGATGTTCTGCATGTTCCACGCATTCCTGTTTGAGTGTATCATCTGTCTGAATTTTTTATATTATTCATTTCGATTGTTAAGTGGGGCTGTTTCTTTTTTGTAAATTGTTCTCTTTTCTATTCTTATGTGAGAGGTGTTGCATTTGTTTGACAAAACGCTTGTTGGTGTTTTTAATTTTATTGGTTAAGTTATTCAGCGTGTGATTTATTATTTTCTTCAGAAAAAAAAAAAAAAAAAATCTCGCTTTTGCACTTCACCTTTCTCATTCTTCATGAACAAAGAATATTCCTCATAGATGGGCCAAAGTTTATTTATTTATTTATTTTTTATTTGCCCTTCTTTTCTTATTATGTTGTTTAAAGCTTGTTTTATTGGGTGCTAATCCTTGTTTTTACATCTCTCTGTTTGTGACAGGGCATTTGTGGTGATGTGCGAGGTGATTTTTTGATCTTGCTGTATAGCTCTCTGTTTCTGGCCAGAGCAGGTAATTCATTTGTATTGGTTGGTAGATAGTCTCTAAAAATGCCAATTCTCTTTCAGTTCTTAAAGTCGTTTTTTTTTTTTTTCTCTTCCCCTTTTGGGTCTATTTGAAAGTTTCATACATGTGAACAGCTGTGCCTGTGTTGAAGAAGAGTCCTAAGAACATGATTCATGCATTTTGAATGATTTGTTCAGGCTATATATGGGTCGGATATAGAATGCTCCCACTTTTTTGGACTTTGTGACATCCTGGCCATTTATCACGTTTCTTAAAATGAGTTAATAATTGATTGCATAAATTAGTCAGTTGTCATACGGTTGGCATTATATTGTCAAGTAATGTTTGCATGGGATGTGCCTATTACAATTTAAATGAATTTGGTGATGTGGAAAGTCTTAATTTTGTGTATTTGGTTCACTTTTAGAATTCTACTAGAGATTTCTCTTTGTATCTGCCATCAGCCCGATGAACAAAGGTAAGTTGGTTTTTGTTCTTTTCAAGTAGTCTTGGAAAGAATCGTTGATATATATTAAAAAATATGCGTTGGTTGAACCAGTCCTCCAAAAACATATTGTCTTTGCTTGCTTGCTGCATGGTTCTGCTTGCTGCATGGTTGGAGTTATCAAATCAGCTACCTATATATATAATTCTGCCTTTTGATGTTCATTCAGTTGTAGATTCAATAGATCAAAGCTTTTGAATCTGGGTCTTCATATAAGGTCCAAAGGGTATCAGGTCTTGCTGTAAGAGCTGGTATTCTCGTCATGGCATTGGCAAGGGTTGCTAGGAGTGGCTTGAGAAGGTCAGGTGGCACCTTTGGCAGTTACAGAAATGAGGATGTAGTCTGTGAAGGAGTATCCCCATACCAATGTTTCATACCTTCCCTTGAAAATGTCAGAGAAAACAGCAATATGTCACTCTTCCACGGCATCAAGAAGGTAAATCACATGAGCTTTTGGAGCAGGGGGATAAGGGTAACCCCACATTATCAATCTCCTTCTGCTGAGATGATTGCACAGGCGTCTGATACAGAGTATGATCAGCCAAGCTATGCAGGACTAGAAGCAACCAAGCCTGGTGAAAAGCCAAGGGTTGTTGTCATTGGTACCGGGTGGGGTGCTTGTCGATTCCTTAAGGGACTAGACACCAAGATTTATGATGTTATTTGCATATCACCAAGGAATCACATGGTCTTCACTCCTTTACTTGCTTCAACTTGTGTTGGAACCCTGGAATTCCGCTCTGTAGCTGAACCTGTTAGTCGGATA
Source organism: Corylus avellana (assembly GCF_901000735.1). Classification (NCBI taxonomy): domain Eukaryota; kingdom Viridiplantae; phylum Streptophyta; class Magnoliopsida; order Fagales; family Betulaceae; genus Corylus; species Corylus avellana. The sequence continues at coordinate 44,334,173 of NC_081542.1, read as the reverse complement.
CAGACTGCATTAGCAAAGGATCCCAATTCCTACTTCTATCTTGCTTCTTGCGTTGGCATTGACTCTGACAAACATGAAGTGAGTGAATGTTCCAGTTTTATAATTCTTCTTTTAATATATTATTTATGTGTGCTTTTTTTCTTCTTGTTCTCCTTCGTGGTTTGAGGGATGTGCAATAATAAAGTTGATCCATATGTGTACAGCATAAGGTAATGCATACTAGTGCAAACAGTTATATAAATGGGAGAGGTTAATGCCAGAGTAGTTCTTCGTTTTCACACATGATGTCTACTCAAATGATGTATTTTTAACTGCAGTAGAAGCAACAAATAAACTTTGGTAATTTTCAGGCACATATATAAAAAAACACAATGAGACACGGATATCATTTCTGCTCAGATTTCTGCTTGTTCTGTACTTCTGTACCAAAACTTGATTTTCTCAAACTGTAATCTGAGAGCCATTTGATCATTGCTGCTGCACTTTAACCTTACCAACTATAGTGTAAAACACAGAAGATAGAGCACCAGCTTCATGGTTGATTATTGCAATGAAAAAGGACATGACTCCTCCTTGTTATGTCACATTCTGGAGATTCTAACAAGTAATTTAACCCTGTTCTTTTATATAATCAGGTGTACTGTGAGACTGTTAGCAATGGTGGATTACCTCGTGATCCTTACCAGTTTAAAGTTGCGTATGACAAGCTTGTCATTGCTGCTGGAGCTGAGCCCTTGACTTTTGGAATCAAGGGGGTGTATGAACATGCATATTTCCTTCGTGAAGTGAACCATGCTCAAGAAATAAGGAAGAAGCTTCTCTTGAACTTGATGCTCTCTGAAAATCCAGGTAAAACATTAATTTGGCACTAGGATTTTTCCAACTCTTAAAGGTTTCTTCTTTGTTCTCCAGAAAATGGTCGAATGCTCAATTCGATTTCATTTTTATGCATCTCAAGTGTTCTCCTTTTAATTTACTTGAAGTTATGAAAACCAGAGGGCAGGCATTTGATAGGAGAACCTAAGTCTATACTCTAGGTTGAATTTGTTCTCCCAATTTTTTTCTTTTTTTTCTTTTTAGAGTTTTCTTTCTTTCCAAGCATCTATAGATTCATTTGGAATGGGCCTATGTCCCCTCCATCTTTCTCCCTCATCATTTTCTTCATGCTTAAATAATGAGCCCTTTTTGTTGCTAAGTTCATCTAAATGTCTGGTGAAGGGATAAGATCTTTAGTCATCTAATGCTTCCTAATTACTTAATCAGTAGTTTTCTTTTCACAAATGAAGTTTTGATTTTGAATGTATAATTTATTATTACAGGCATATCAGAGGAAGAGAAGAAACGATTATTACACTGTGTTGTTATTGGAGGTGGCCCTACAGGGGTGGAGTTCAGTGGTGAATTGAGTGATTTTATTATGAAAGATGTTCGTGAGCGGTATAGTCATGTGAAGGATCATATCAAAGTCACCCTCATAGAGGTTCATATATACAATTTCTTTCCATATTTATGAATCAATCTCATATGAAGAAATGAAATATGTTGGAATTGACTGTTTTTTCTATTTTCTTAAACAGGCAAATGAGATTTTGTCATCCTTTGACATTGGGCTACGTCAATATGCAACAAAACACCTAACCAAGGTAAATCAGTTTGTTTTATGATATCCTTGACGATGTTTCGTAAGTATTCAGGAATTTTCTCTAACATTTGCAACTTCTGTGCCAGTCTGGTGTTCGCCTTATGCGAGGTGTTGTGAAAGAGGTGCATTCGAAGAAGATAGTTCTCAACGATGGGACTGATGTTCCATATGGTCTCTTGGTCTGGTCTACTGGCGTTGGTCCCTCCAATTTTGTGAAGTCACTGAATCTTCCCAAGTCCCAGGGTGGAAGGTATATGCATGAGCATTCCTTGACACTATATTTTCAAATTTCTATTGCCTTTTCCTTATTTGCTATTTATTATTGATGTTATCAATTAATGTTACAGGATTGGTGTTGATGAATGGATGCGGGTTCCCTCTGTGGAAGATGTATTTGCAGTTGGAGATTGTGCTGGTTTTCTTGAACATACAGGGAAGCCAGTTCTTCCAGCTTTAGCTCAGGTTAGTTTCTTTTTTACCTTCTGCAAATTCTCCATTCTTCAAGTCTGTCCACTTTTCTCTCTGGAATTGCATATTTCACTTAAAAAACTTTGCCATAAAATATTCCCTTCTGTAAAAGCAGAGAAAAATTAATCATGCCATGTTATTAAATGCTTTTGAGGTCAGTATTTGAAGGAATGGAAGCTGGGGAGAAGAAAGGTGTTATATACTAGGTTTGGTTAACTTGCTTTTGCTTGCCATGGTGGAGTCTTCTTATAGACTAACCTGAATTCTCTTGGGGATTAAAGTGTAATGTAAGGTCCACGTTTAGACTATCTTCTGAAAGTGGCCCTTTTGGGGAGAGAACCAAGGGTATGTTTGTTAATGTGTTCTAAGGAGTTTTTTTAACCAAAAAAAATTGAAAGTGTTTTGATGTGACCTAAATATGAAAATAGTTTTGAGTGTTTTGTGTTTTGAGTGTTTGTTAATGTTTTTTGTTTTGAGAAGTAAAAACAAAAGACAAAAAACAAAGACTATGTTTTCAAACACAAACACTTTTAAAAACTCAAAAACAGTTTTTACATATTTAATTTTAACTAACATAACCTTACTTTCCTACTTATTGGTTTATTGTGAAATTCATAGTCATTGATAAACTGTTATATCTTAGGCAACAATCATGAGAGCAGTGGGATTCCAATTGAAACTCTTTCCTGATCAACTTAAAATGTGTTTGGAAACGCAACATTAAACTTTCATCAGAGGAAACCAATATCACCATTTGGCCATATTGCCACAAATATAGAACGAATGACCGATGAAGTGCTTGTTGCCTTCAATTTTCCAGATTAGAGATTTCCCAGAAGATATAGGAGATAGGTTCATATTGAACAATTATGATGTTCATTGAATTATGATATTGCTTTCAACAGAGTATTCAATTTCTCATCTTCCTTCCACAAGTACTGCTGTATTTCTTTTCCCTTTCCTCTTTTTATGAAGGGGGTGTGGGTTACAAGTGTGTCATGTCTCCAAAAACAACGTTTGAAGTTAATGTTCTCTTAACTTCTGTGAAACAGGTTGCAGAAAGGGAAGGTAAATTTCTGGTGGAGCTGTTTAACAAAATTGGAAAGCAGAATGGGGGCAAGGCGTTCTCTGCAAAAGACATCCCTCTTGGAGATCCTTTTGTCTACAAGCATCTCGGAAGCATGGCATCAGTTGGAGGCTATAAGGCGCTTGTTGACCTACGCCAATCGAAGGTAATCAAAAGGCTTTGGCTTTAGCTTTAGCTTAGACTTGCACATTAATAACCAATTTGATAAGCCCCTCCAATCTGTATTTTGTCAGGATGCAAAGGGCATATCCCTTGCCGGATTTCTCAGCTGGCTGATTTGGCGGTCGGCCTATCTCACCCGCGTTGTCAGTTGGAGGAACAGGGTTTATGTGGCCGTGAACTGGGCAACAACACTGGTCTTCGGCAGAGACAACTCCCGAATCGGCTGATGGCTGCCGGTTACCTTTGTTTCAGGCATTGAGCTGATCACCACGCTCCCTGCATTCCTTCAATTTTTGATCCCACAACTAGTGAAATTTTGCTAAAGCATTCAATTCAAAGTTTTTGACCTTGGTTATCAGTTCTGGTTGGGGGTTGGTAATTGCGCAAGCAGAGGTTACACATGCGCATATTGTAGAAGCTATTTGTTGTTACAACTTTCAACACTACCATATCCATATATATCAATTCTCTCTATGATGATGGTCAATTATAGAACCACTGAGCTTGCTGGGTTGCTTTTAGCAGAGTTGATTGGCGACAGGCAAAACCCAATATTCAAATCATTCTGATCAAGATCAAAGACTCGAACTTTGTCTCCTTTACAAGTAGGTATGGCAATTCAAGATCTGGGTATACGAGTATATAGATTAATTCTAACTCAAATCAGTTCAATTAAACGAATTAGATCTATCAATCTCAGGTTCAGGGGCCTATGGTGCCCATTGAAATTAAAGGCTAATGAAACCCAAAAAATCACAACCCAAATCCTTGATCCAAACGCATCCGTAACCAAGATATGAACATAAAAAGAACAAAATTTCATATAAATCTACAAACTACAAGACACCTTGTACATCCTGTTCTACAACAGTTACATGAACAAACTGTCTCTCTGTCTCTCTCTAACACATCAAAGTAGCTGAATCAAGAAAATTGAGCACCGCCACCACGTCTTCCAGCACGGTTACTTTGAGAGAAGATAGAAGAGACAGAGTGAACTAAGCCCAACACTATTGCCACCTTCACCTTGCCTCTCTTGGGGATCGGCCGGCCAGAAAACCTCCGGCACAAGTTCCCGCCGTTGATCACTTCCCTTCTTGCACCTTCCATCTCTCTTTTTCTTTGCTAAAGAGCTCTTCAAAGAATTTCAAAAGGAATAGAGAAGAAGAAAGGGATGGTTGTGTGAGAGAGCTTGAGTTCGGTGTGTGTGGGATTCAATGGGGGGCTTGCTTCTTTATATTGAGGATACTGGAAAGTGTTAAATTTTTGCCCTTCATTTTTGCACATTTTACACCACTTCCTCTTGATGATTCGCACGTGCTACTTGTCTCGTTCCCACGTATCACTATTTGTTTTTTGTTTACGTTGAATTTGGCTCACACATGTCATTTTTATTATTCAATTCATTCAAAGTGTTTGATCTTGACCCTGAAAATGACTAGGTGAGTCGTGACCACTTTCTTTGTGCTTTGTGGGGGCTGCTAAAGATTAATTATAGGAACCCCTTTTCTTTTTTCTTTGTTTTTTCTCTTTTTGGAATAATGGCAGCTTGCATCATATTTATTGCGTAATTTATTAAAATATAGATTATTATTTGGTAGTAGGGGTGTAAACGAGTCGGACTTAAGTGAACTTTTCTTATTTCGGATCGGCTCGTTTAAATTTTACTCGAGTTCAAAGATGAGCCAAAAAAATCAAATCCGAGCTCAAGCTCATAATAAGTCGAACCGCAAGCTAACTTTTATATTTAATTTAATTTATTTATTTTTTTATTATAAATTTAAACTTCAAGTACTCTTAAACAGCTCAATAATCTAGTTTGCATATGAGCATTTGTTTAGCCTAACTAATCGAGTATAGAGCCTGAGTCAATATAGTAAGACACTTGGTTTCGAAAATAGAAGATATGCATCCTTTCATAACAAAATGATGCTATTAGAAAAAAAATAAATCATCAATTTTTAATATTAATATGAGCAACTATGTGAATAATTACCAATTCGAGCCTTATACGAGCTGCTCATGAGCTTAACCAAGTCGAGCCGATCTTGCATCGTTTAATATTCAAGCTAGTATTCAAGAAACGCTTCATTTAATAATCGAGTCAAGTACGAATTGAACCCAAACTCGATCATGAGGGTTTCGCTTACTTAACACTCCTACTTGGCAATCTATACGACTGAGATTATAGACTAAAATGTACAACAATACTCTCATTTTCAAAAAAAATGGCGAAAATTTGTAAAAAATTATTTTTATTCATATATGCTTATCACAAATGAAATATATATATATATATATATAAGTTTAGAATAGCTAGGGTAGTTGTGTAATTTTCGGAGGAATTGACGAGGTGACAAATGA
>NC_081542.1:44327262-44328350 GCF_901000735.1 Corylus avellana | reverse complement strand
TTTTGGAATAATGGCAGCTCGCATCATATTTATTGCGTAATTTATTAAAATATAGATTATTATTTGGTAGTAGGGGTGTAAACGAGCCAAACTTAAGTGAACTTTTCTTATTTGGGATCGGCTCGTTTAAATTTTATTCGAGTTCAAGGATGAACCAAAAAAATCAAATCCGAGCTCAAGCTCATAATCAGTCGAACCACAAACTGACTTTTATATTTAATTCAATTTATTTATTTTTTTATTATAAATTTAAACTTCAAGTACTCTAAAACAGCTCAATAAGCTAATTTGCATATGAGCATTTGTTTAGCCTAACTAATCGAGTATGGAGCCTGAGTCAATATAGTAAGACACTTGGTTTCGAAAATAGAAGATATGCATCCTTTCATAACAAAATGATGCTATTAGAAAAAAATAAATCATCAATTTTTAATATTAATATGAACAACTATGTGAATAATTACCAATTCGAGCCTTATACGAGCTACTCATGAGCCTAACCAAGTCGAGCTGATCTTGCATCGTTTAATATTCGAGCCAGTATTCACGAAACGCTTCATTTAATAATCGAGTCGAGTACGAACTGAATCCAAACTCGATCACGAGAGTTTCGCTTACTTAACACCCCTACTTGGCAATCTATTCGACAAGATTATAGACTAAAATGTACAACAATACTCTCATTTTTTAAAAAAAATGGCGAAAATTTGTAAAAAATTATTTTTATTCATATATGCTTATCACAAATGAAATATATATATATATAAGTTTAGAATAGCTAGGGTAGTTGTATAATTTTCGGAGGAATTGACGAGGTGACAAATGACAATAAAGATGCGTCTCGTACTCAAAGTGGAGGCTTTTTAGGCAGCAAAGATAACTTCTTCGATGAGTCATCCAAATCACGTGTCAAATTCTGTTCACATTGTAAATGGGATCATGATTTGCGGTGCCCCACGGTGGATTTTGTCCTTTTGCCTATGCCTTTTCTTTACTCCAAGGGCAATCTTACCATTACTGGTAAAACGAAACATCACTTTCTCGATTGAAAATTGGATTTACTTTGTAACTTTTACTATAAATTATTT
>NC_081542.1:44273881-44327162 GCF_901000735.1 Corylus avellana | reverse complement strand
TTTTTTAAGATTGAATTTTTTAAATTAAATTAATAAAAAAATAATATTTTAATCAGATAAAACGGTGAGTTTTGAGTAGACTAACGGAAGTTAACAAAAATTGACGGTAGAGAGTTTTCTAGTAGTTTCGAGTGACTCAGAGACTAAATTTCAAAAAAAAAATACCCAGAGAGTTTTTAATAAAAGCGCGTTTACCTAAGGATTTTAGATATAATTTCCCTTTTAAATATGATCCCTTGTCTACCGTGCGACCCTGCCGGGATTCGTTCAGGATTCTATTGGGACCTGTTCGGGACCCGCTGGAAACCGTTCAAGACTTCACTGGGACCCGCCTGAAACTTTTCTGGGACCTACCCGAGACCCCGTCGGGACCCGCTTAGGACTTGATCAGTTAAGTCCCGAGCAAGTCTCGGACGGGTCTCGGGCAAGTCCAGTCAAGTTCCGGGCGGGTCTCGGGTAAGTCCCGGGTGTCCAAAGTAGGTATAGTCAAGTCCCAAGCGAGTCCCGATCATGTCCCAAGCAAGTCCTGGGCGGGTCTCGGCAGGGTCTCGAGCATGTCCTGGTGAGGTCCCTGTCAAGTCCTGGGTGGGTCTCGGTCAAGTCCTGTGCGGGTCTCTGTGGGGTCCCGGGCGGGTCCTGATGTAGGACAATATTTATCTTTATTTTCGGTAAAAATGAAAATAAAGAAAATATCAAAAATAATATTAGGGCAACGCCGCTTGATCAGAATTTTACCGGTTTTCAGACAATTGAAGTATAAAAGGAAAGATTGTCACGATTCCCGCTGATTGTCAATTTTATATTATGATTTTATTTTATTTTATTATGACTTTATTTCATTCCCTTAATAGGGTTAGATTTGCTTTAATTATTTTCTTTTCTTATTAGGATTAGGTTTATTATTACTAATAAGTTTATGTTTACTTTTTCTACAAGTATTTATCTTCTATAAATATGCTAGTTTATTATGTAAAACTAACTCATTGAATTATTATCAAATTAGAGAATTTTCTCTCAAATACTCAGCAGAGTTTTATCTTTTGGGGTAGAAGACAAAGACGCTTCTCCAGAATCAAAGACACTGCTCTTTGATTAGTTACCTTAGTCTTCTGGACTCTTCCGCTACGTCAGGTCCCAGTCAAATCCCGGGCGGGTCCCATGCAGGTCCTAGCAGAGTCCCGGGCAAGTTCCAACTTGTTCCCTGTCAAGTCCTGGTTATGTCCCGGTTAAGTCCCGGCAGGGTCCCAGGCAAGTCTTGAGCAGGTTTTGGGCAAGTCCCGGGCAAGTCCCAGGCAGGTCTTGGGCAATTCCCAGACGGGTCCCATTCAAGTCCAATCGAGTCTCGTTCAAGTCCGGTCGTGTCCTAGGCAGGTCCTGGTGGGGTCCCAAATAGGGACTGGGTAAGTCCTGGTCAAGTCCCGAGCAGGTCCTGGGCAAGTCCCGGCGAGATTCTGGGCGGGTCTTGGCAATGTCCATCGATTTGAGAATAAGATGCTCAAAGTCAGAAAATGATTTACGATTTTTAAAATCGTAAACCATTTTCCAAAAATTAAAGAAGAATTTTTGGTCAAAAGGAAAATATTGTCCGTTGACCACAATTTTATGTCGAAGTAAACACTATAAAATGCGAAAATCATTTTTTGAATACCATTTTACGTCGAAGTAAACGGAGCCTTAATCCATATTTTCGCATGTTTTCTGTTGACTAATTTAGTGTTCAAAACAATATGGTGCAAATCTAAATTTGATAGTTTAAGTTAGAATTCAAATGTTTGGTTAAAAGTGAAGAAACTGAAGCACTTGGTTGGAATACTTGGTTGATGGTTTGTTAAACACCCTTCCTCAAATACTATTTACCTCAATTTTTTTAAAAATTTAACATCAAAACATTCTCACTTTTTATATTACATTATTTTCTTTTTATATTAGATCATTTATTTTTTACTATTATTCAAATAAAATAAAAAATCAATATAAAACGAAACTTTTTCACTTTTTAATACTTTTTTTCACTTTTCTATATCAATTATTACTCATATTATGTTTTCATACCAAACAAGTTAGCGAGATACTTGGTCAGAGCGCTCGTTCCCACATGGTCCAGATGAGCTAAATCAACATTACATGAAGAACTATTGCACCTAGTTTGAATGTGCATGTTTGATGTTAAAATTAAAAGTCCCGAAAAGCTCAGTGGGTATGAATCCGAACTGGAATTTTTCGAAAGAGTTGTCCAAACGAGGCGAAGATTGTGGATGTTAAAGAATATGTAAGCTGTCCCACATTGTTAATGTATGAGATTCTCTTTTACCTTTTAGCTTTTATATATTCAGCCATCCTATATACTATCAAATCCTTCAATAAAGGAAGAGCTTATCAAACTTTAGTGGGTAGATGTAGGTATATTACCGGTCCGACTTAATCTTTTGACTTGTATATCTTTCCACTAGGTAGATAAACTTGGTTAATTGGAAGCTCAATCGGATTCCATTGAAAATTAAGTCTAAAGGATAATGAAACCCAAAAAATCACAACCCAAATCCTTGATCCAAACGCATCCGTAACCAAGATATGAACATAAAAAGAACAAAATTTCATATAAATCTACAAACTACAAAACACCTTGTACATCCTCTTCTACAACAGTTACATGAACAAACTGTCTCTGTGTCTCTCTCTAACACATCAAAGTCGCTGAATCAAGAAAATTGAGCACCGCCACCACGTCTTCCAGCACGGCCACTTTGAGAGAAGATAGAAGAGACAGAGTGAACTAAGCCCAACACTATTGCCACCTTCACCTTGCCTCTCTTGGGGATCGGCCGGCCAGAAAACTTCCGGCACAAGTTCCCGCCGTTGATCACTGCCCTTCTTGCACCTTCCATCTCTCTTCTTCTTTGCTAAAGAGCTCTTCAAAGAATTTCAAAAGGAATAGAGAAGAACAAAGGGGTGGTTGTGTGAGAGAGCTTGAGTTTGGGGTGTGAGGGATTCAAGGAGAAGCTTGCTTCTTTATATTGAGGAAAGTGTTAAATTTTTGCCCTTCAGTTTTGCACATTTTACACCACTTTCTCTTGATGATTCCCACGTGCAAGTTGTCTCGTTCCCACTTAACACTGTGTTTCCTAAAGGGTCGAACCTAAAAATTTTAAAAAAGTTTCTCCAAATTAATTTTAACATTTTTATTTTTTATATCACATTAATTACTTTTTATTACAATTTAAATAAAAAAATTACTACAAAACAATTTTTTTTTACTTTTTTATAAAAAATATTCTTACTTTTTTTTTCTTATATCAATCAAATTTGTTACAGTACCGTTTTATTCTCTTTTTTCATTCCATTGCCAAACACGGTCTATTTTTTTTTTTTTTTTTAAACGTTGAATTTCTCAAAAATGTCATTTTTATCATTCAATTCATTCAAAGTGTTTGATCTTGACCTTGAAATTGACTAGTTGAGTCGTGACCACTTTTGTTTTTGCTTTGTGGGGGCAAAAGATTAAAGGGTACCCTTTTACTTTTTCTTTTTCTTTTTTTTTTTTATTTTAAAAAAAATGATAGCAATTCTCGTCATATTTATTATGTCATTTATTAAAATATAAATTATTATTTGACGGTCTATAAGATGAGGTTAGAGACTAAAATATAGACTATCATGTAATAATACTCTCACTTTCAAAATACGAAAATTTGTAAGAAATTTATTCTTATTCATACATATAATATATAGTAGTTTGGAATAGTTAGGGTAGTTGTGTAATTTTAGGAGGAATTGACGAGGTGACCAAAGACAATAAAGATGCTTCTCGTACTCAAAGTGGAGGCTTTTAGGTAGTCAAGATAAGTTATGTATTTCTTTGATGAGTAATTCAAATCACGTGTCAAATTCTGTTCACATTGTAAATGGGGTCATGATTTGCGGTGGCCCCACTGTGGCTTTTGTCGTTTTGCCTTTACCTTTTCATTACTCAAAGGGCAATCTTGCCATTATTGGTAAAACGAAACATCCGTTTCTCGTGTGAAAATTGGATTTACTTTAACTTTTAGTCTTTTCCTATAAATTATTTATAAATAGAATTGGCGGATGGCGGTTAACTTGTGGTTGGCCTTTCTCGTTGTATTTAACATTGTTTGAAAAATATATTTTTTTAAGTAAAAATATTTTTTTTTTTTTGTAAAAGTTTTATTTTTAAGTTTTTATTAAAAATGCCTTCTTCTTTTTTGGCTATTTTTAAAGTTAAAAAAATATATATATATTTTTGAAATTTCTTACCACCCATGCAAACTTTTGTTTAACACGGTTTTTTCGTGTAGTAACGGTTTAAAAGTTCTTTTTAAGCTCTCTAAAGATCTATTTGAAATTGCATTTTAGGAGTCTAAAAGTGTTTTTAACACTCAAAAAGCCCGTTTGAAGAAAAACGTATTTGTTTGGTAAAAATATTAAAAGCGTTTTTAAAGATCCAAAAAATCTAAATGGCCAAAACACACTTTTAGCAAAAGCTAAAAATGGTCAAAATGCACTTTAAGTACTTTTAACTTAAAATTTATATTTCTCAAACGCAATCCCAAATATACTCTAATACAATTTCAAACAGGTTCTTAAAGCCTATTTTGGATTGCAGTGAGTTTAAAAAAGATTTTTAGTACCTAAAAAGTTGTGCCAAATAAAAAGCTAACATCTTTGATAAAAAATTTCAAAAGTACTTATATTACTTTTTTATTCTAAAAAATAAAAAATAAAAATTGTCAAAACACACTTTTGGAAAAGCTTAAAAAAAATTAAAAAAGCTTTTTTTTTACTTTAAAAACTCTATTTTCCAACGTAATTTCAAACATTCTCTTAGAGCCTATTTAGAATTAGGTTATGCAACTTAAAAAATACTTTTAGTATCTAAAAAGTTGTATCAAACCAAAAAAAGTTGATATGTTTGATAAAAAATTTCAAAAGCACTTTTTTAACTTTTTATTCTAAAATTAAGCAAAACACATTAAAAATAAATATAAATAAATAAACAAACCCTTAAAAATGAAACTTTTTTCTTAAAAGCTCAATTTTTCAACGTAACCCCAAATATTCTTTTATTCGTCCGCCACTAAAATATTATCTATTAAACTATTATATAAATTTATAAGAAACTTATAGTAAAAACTGCTCGAAGCACTTTTATTGTTGCAAGAGAAGACTTTAAACTACTAATTATTTATATCTTTAACGCTATATTATATTATATTAGGTTAGATTAATAGGGCATTAAACTATAGTTAGTGGAGAATGTAATAGGATCTTAAGCTACTAATTGTATAATATTATAATTGAAAAGCAACAACAAATATCACATCAGAGAAGAAAAGAAAAGCAGCATTCAGTGAATCTTGTGGTAGAAAGAAACTCTTGATACATTGGACTCCACATGTTCTGTAGACAAATTAGGTTTAATTGTGTTAAAGAGGAATGGATACGTACCTAATTATTCAGATTATGATATTTTGGGCTGCTTCTTTAACACATGCATTAACTATATAATATGTTCACCACTTGTGAGACAACCTCAGGTACTATTGTTGTGTTGTACGAATCTGTGCAGCCTTTAGATTTATGACTACAAATCTGCATAATTAGATTCATGTATTGGTCTGGAATTCGAGACATTTTTGTTTTTTTAGAGGAATTGAAAGTTTAGAAGCAGACAGAGATTAGACTTTAGCAGGATTTTTGTAGTTGCTGTTGGTTTTTTTTTTAATGGTTTTAAAATATGTGATTTTAAAACGTTTAAAATCATAGTTACGTTTTTGGTAAAATTTGTAATTTGAGAAAAAAAAAAGTACTTTATAATTGTGTTTTTAAATATGATCCCTTGTTTAATGTGCGACCCTGCCGGGACTTGTTCGGGACCCTACTGGGACCTGCCTAGGACCCCGTCGGAAATCATTTGGGACTTCATTGGGACCCGCCCAGGACTTGACGGAGACTCGCTTGGGACTTGTTTGGGACCTTGCCAGGACCTACCTGAGACCTCGTCGGGACCCGCCTAGGACTTGACCAGTTAAGTCTCAGGCAAGTCTCCGACGGGTCTCGGGTAGATCCAGTCAAGTTCTGGGCGGGTCTCGTGCAAGTCCTGGGTGTCCTAGGTAGGTCCGGTCAAGTCCCAAGCGAGTCCAGGTCATGTCCCTGGCAAGTCCTGGGCGAAGTCCTAGGCAGGTCTTGGCAGGGTCTTGGGCATGTCCTGGTGAGGTCCCTGTCAAGTCCCGAGTGGGTCTCGATCAAGTCCTGTGCGAGTCTCTGTGGGGTCCTGGGCGGGTCCTGTAGGACGATATTTATCTTTATTTTCGATAAAAATGAAAAATAAAGAAAATATTTACCGAAAATAAAGAAAATATCAAAAATAATATTAGAGTAGCGCCGCTTGATCAGAATTTTATCGGTTTTCAGACAATGGAAGTACAAAATGAAAAATTGTCACGATTTCCGCTGATTGTCAATTTTATATTAAGATTTTATTTTATTTTATTATGACTTTATTTCATTTCCTTAATAGGGTTAGATTTGCTTTAATTATTTTATTTTCTTATTAGGATTAGGTTTACTATTACTACTAGGATTAGATTTACTTTTTCTACAAGTATTTATCTTCTATAAATAGGCTAGTTTATTATGTAAAATTAACTCATTGAATTATTATCAAATCAGAAAATTTTCTCTCAAATACTCAGTGAAGTTTTATCTTTTGGGGTATAAGACGAAGACGCTTCTCCAAAATCAAAGACGCTGCTCTTTCATTAGTTACCTTAGTCTTCCCGACTCTTCCGCTATGTCAGGTCCTAGTCAAGTCCCAGGCGAGTCCCGTGCAGATCCTAGCGGAGTCTCGGGCAAGTCCCGGCTTGGTCCCTTTTAAGTCCCGACAGGGTCCCGGTTTAGTCCCGAGCAAGTCTCGAGCGAGTCTTGGGCAAGTCTCGGGCGAGTCTTGGGCAATTCCCTGGCGGGTCCTGGCAAGTCCTGGCGGGTCCCATTCAAGTCCAATCGAGTCCCGTTCAAGTCAGGTTGTATCCTGGGCAGGTCCTGGTGGGGTCCCAAGCAGATCCTGGGCAAGTCCTGGTCAAGTTCCGAGCGGGTTCCGAGCAAGTCCCAATGAGATTCTGTGCGGATCTTGGCAAGGTCCGTCGATTTGAGAATGAGATGCTCAAAGTCAAAAAATGGTTTACGATTTTCAAAATTATAAACAATTTTTCGAAAATTAAAGAAGAATTTTTGGTCAAAAGGAAAATATTTTCCGTTGACCACTATTTTATATCGAAGTAAACACAGTAAAATGCGAAAATTATTTTTTGAAAACCATTTTACGTCAAAGTAAACAGAGCCTTAATCCATATTTTCGCATGTTTTCTGTTATTTGGTGTTCAAAACAATATGGTGCAAGTCTAAATTTGATAGTTTAAGTTAGAATTCAAATGTTTGGTTAAAAGTGAAGAAACCGAAGCACTTGGTTGGAATGCTCGGTTAATGATTTGTTAAACACCCTCCCTCAAATACTATTCACCTCAATTTTTTTAAAAATTCAACATCAAAACATTTTCACTTTTTATATCACATTGTTTTATTTTTATATTAAATCATTTACTTTCTACTATTATTCAAATAAAAAAATAAAAAAATCAATAAAAAACGAAACTTTTTCACTTTTCAATACTTTTTTTTCACTTTTCTATATCAATTATTACTCGTATTATGTTTTCACCAACTCATGAACGGTGTGTTTGAGCGTGGTGTTTACCTCAGAGTGCTCGTTCAGACATGGTCTAGATGAGCTAAATCAACATTACATGAAGAACTATTGAGACACTCGTTTGCACTTAGTTTGAATGTGGATGTTTAATGTTAAAATTAAAAGTCCTGAAAAGCACAGTCGGTATGAATCCAAACGGAAATTTTTCGAAAGAGTTGGAGGGCATCCAAACGAGGCGAAGATTGTAGATGTTAAAGAATATGTAAGCTTATCCCACATTACTAATGTATGAGATTCACTCTACCTTTTAACTTTTATATATTGAGCCATCCTTTATACTATCAAATCCTTTATTAAACTTTAGTGGCTAGATGTAGGTATATTACCGATCCGACTTAATCTTTTGACTTGTATATCTTTCCACTAGGTAGATAAACTTGGTTAATTGGAAGCTCAATCGGATTCCATTGAAAATTAAGTCTAAAGGATAATGAAACCCAAAAAATCACAACCCAAATCCTTGATCCAAACGCGTCCGTAACCAAGATATGAACATAAAAAGAACAAAATTTCATATAAATCTACAATCTACAAAACACCAACTTGTACATGCTCTTCTACAACAGTTACATGAACAAACTGTCTCTGTGTCTCTCTCTAACACATCAAAGTTGCTGAATCAAGAAAATTGAGCACCGCCACCACGTCTTCCAGCACGGCCACTTTGAGAGAAGATAGAAGAGACAGAGTGAACTAAGCCCAACACTATTGCCACCTTCACCTTGCCTCTCTTGGGGATCGGCCGGCCAGAAAACCTCCGGCACAAGTTCCCGCCGTTGATCACTTCCCTTCTTGCACCTTCCATCTCTCTTTTTCTTTGCTAAAGAGCTCTTCAAAGAATTTCAAAAGGAATAGAGAAGAAGAAAGGGGTGGTTGTGTGAGAGAGCTTGAGTTTGGGGTGTGAGGGATTCAATGAGAAGCTTGCTTCTTTATATTGAGGAAAGTGTTAAATTTTTGCCCTTCAGTTTTGCACATTTTACACCACTTTCTCTTGATAATTCCCACGTGCAAGTTGTCTCGTTCCCACTAAACACTTTGGTAAAGGGCCGAAGACCCAAAAATTAAAAAAATTATTCTTAAAATTAATTTTAATATTCTTACTTTTTATATCACATCAATCACTTTTTATTATAATTTAAATAAAAAAATCACTACAAAACCAATTTTTTTACTTTTTTATAGAAAATATTCATACTTTTTTCTCTTATATCAATCAAATTTGCTATAGTACTATTTCATTCTTTTTTCCATTCTATTGCCAAACATAGCCTTTTTTTTTTTTTTTTTTTTTTCTACGTTGAATTTGACTCAAAAATGTCATTTTTATTGTTCAATTCATTCAAAGTGTTTGATCTTGACCTTGAAATTGACTAGTTGAGTTGTGACCACTTTTGTTTATGCTTTGTGGGGGCTAAAGATTAAAGGGTACCCTTTTTCTTTTTCTTTTTTTTTTTATTTTAAAAAAAAAATGATAGCAGTTCTCGTTATATTTATTATGTCATTTATTAAATATAAATTATTATTTGACGGTTTATAAGATAAGATTAGAAACTAAAATATAGACTATCATGTAATAATACTCTCATTTTCAAAATACGAAAATTTGTAAGAAATTTATTCTTATTCATATATATATATAGTAGTTTAGAATAGTTAGGGTAGTTGTGTAATTTTTAGAGGAATTGACTAGGGGACCAAAGACAATAAAGATGCTTCTCGTACTCAAAGTGGAGGCTTTTTAGGTAGTCAAGATAAGTTATGTATTTCTTTGATGAGTCATTCAAATCACGTGTCAAATTCTGTTCACATTGTAAATGGGGTCATGATTTGCGGTCCCGGTGGCCCACGGTGGCTTTTGTCCTCTTTACCTTTTCTTTACTCCAAGGGGCAATCTTACCATTATTGGTAAGACGAAACATCCCTTTCTCGTGTGAAAATTGGATTTACTTTAACTTTAACTTTAACTTTAAATTATTTATAAACAGAATTGGCTGTTGACGGTTAACGTGTCGCTTGTATTTTAGTCACTAAAATATGGTTGTTGTGTTTGTGTTTCACATTGGGTTTGAAAAATATTTTTAGTACCTAAAAAGTTGTGCCAAATAAAAAGTTGACATCTTTGATAAAAAATTTCAAAAGTACTTTTATAACTTTTTTATTAAAAAAAAAATTGTCAAAACACACTTTTGAAAAAGCTTAAAATAATTGAAAAAGCTCATTTTGACTTTAAAAACTCTATTTCCCAACGTAATCTCAAACATTCTCTTAGAACTTGTTTAGAATTGCGTTATGCAACTTAAAAAATATTTTTAGTACCTAAAAAGTTGTGTCAAACAAATAGTTGATATGTTTGATAAAAAATTTCAAAATCACTTTTTGAACTCTTTATTCTAAAATTAAGCAAAACACATTGAAAAAAAAAAAAAAAAAAAAAAAACCCTTAAAAATGTAACTTTTTTCCTTAAAAGCTCAATTTTTCAACGTAACCCCGAATATGCTCTTATTTATCCGCCATTAAAATATTAACTATTGAACTATTATATAAATTTATAAGAAAATTATAGTAAAAATTGCTCAAAGCACTTTTCTTATTGCAACGGAAGACTTTAAACTACTAATTATTTATATCTTTAATGCTATATTATATTAGATTATGTTAGATTAATAGGGCATTAAACTATAGTTAGTGGAGAATATAATAGGATCTTAAGCTACTAATTGTATAATATTATAATTGAAAAGCAACAACAAATATCACATCAGAGAAGAAAAGAAGAGCAGCATTCAGTGAATCTTGTGGTAGAAAGAAACTCTTGATACAATGGACTCCACATGTTGTGTAGACAAATTAGGTTTAATTGTGTTAAAGAGGAATGGATACGTATCTAATTATTCATATTATGATATTTTGGGCTGCTTCTTTAACACATGCATTAACTATTTAATATGTTCACCACTTGTGAGACAACCTCAGGTACTGTTGTTGTGTTGTACGAATCTGTGCAGCCTTTTGATTTTATGACTACAAATCTGCATAATTAGATTCATGTATTGGTCTGGAATTCTAGACATTCATTTGTTTTTTTTTTTTTTTTTTTTTCAAGGAAATGAAAGTTTAGCAGCAGACAGAGATTCGACTTTAGCAGGAATTTTAAAGTTGTTGTCGGTTTGGTTTAACGGTTTTAAAATATGCGATTTTGTTTTAATTTAATTAAATTTTTGGTAAAATTTGTGATTTGAAAAAAAAAAAAAAAAATAGTGTTTTCAACTACCTTTAAAACTGTACGTTTTTTAGATATGATTCCCTTGTCTACCATGCGAAAATGTAGATTTTTTTACGTTTTCTGTTAGTTAATTTGGTGTTCAAAGCAATTTGGTGTAAAGTCTAAATTTGATAGCTTAAGTTAGAATTCAAATGTTTGGTTAAAAGTGAAGAAACGAAAGCACTTGGTTGGATACTTGGTCAGAGTGCTCGTTCCCACATGGTCTAGATGAGCTAAATCAACATTACATGAAGAACTATTGAGACACTCGTTTTACACCTAGTAGGAATGTGGATGTTTAATGTTAAAGTTAAAGAACTCCGTAAAGCTCAGTCAATATCGGTCCGAATAAGAATATTTCTTAAAGGAAAATTGAAGCTCAAGTGTACTCTTAAGAAGCTCAGTCACCTAGTCCAAATGTGGATGTTTAATGTTAAAATTAAAGAACTTCCTAAAGCTCAGTCGGTATTGGTCCGAATGAGAATATTTCTTGAAAAGAAATTGAAGCCCAAGTGTACTCTTGAGAAGCTCAGTCACAAGGTTTAGTTGGGGAGCATCTAAAACGAGGTGAAAATCACAATTAAATAGATAAATTCAGTTGGAAGCTAAATCAGATCACGTCCGAACGTCAGTAGGGTGTGAAACTCTAGCAGCATTTGAATGAGCCAACTTACTCATCCAAACATAGACTTCAAAATTACTTTTTTCAGTATTTTAATTGCAAGCAGTCTTTTTTCAAGGTCTATATAAATACTAGAATGCACCATCTTTTGTAGACCTTGAGGCCACTACTTTGTGAGCTAAGAGAGACCTTTCACATACTATGCCTTCAATTATTAATCTCTCTTAGAGTTCGTTGAAAACTACATAAATTCTTAAACCTTCAAGTCACTGGAATTCTAGGTACGTTGTAGAGGAAACTAAATAAAAGATTGGCCAGAGTTTTAGAGCTACTGGAGTAGAAGACAAACATGTTGTTTGTTGGATGCAAGTCAGATTTTTAGTATAAAAGTTTTGTGAGTATACACTCATTGTATGTTTAATCTTTTATAGTGAACCAATTTTCTGAATTTGACTACCATTTGGTGGTTTTTCCTTCAAAGGGTTTTCATTTCCTCACTGAAATTGATGTGTTTGATAATTTAATACTCTGATTAATTTAATGATTGTTTGTGTGGTTGCAAAATTTTAATTTATTGGATTTACTAGAAAGAGTAATGATTTAGGGAACACTGGCGTGTATGAACAGTGTGCACACCAATGTTCTCTAAATCACTACTCTACTAGAAAACACCTATTCACACCTTCCAGGGGCAGAACTAGAACTTTTAGTTTGTAAGGGCAAAATTTTTAAAAAATACAATTGGGGGGCAAAATTTAATTTTTAAAAGTCTATTTTTTTTTAAAAAAAAAAATTATTCTTTTGGGAACTACCCTATGCCCCTAGGCCGATGGGTGGCTCTGCTCCTTACACCTTCTAAGTGTTGTTTGGGATCATTGGGCGAATGTCGTTGATGGGTGGCTCCACCCCTTACACCCTCTTAAGTGTTATTTGGGATCATTGGGCTAATGTCATTTTCAACGGAATCCCAAATGGAATTACTTTCTACCATTTTGTTTAAAAACGCTTGGCCAAACACACTTATTGTCCAAACAGGCCACGTATCATATTTTATATGAAATAAAGGCGGCAAGTCTGCCAATTAAACAAGAAAGGAAGAAGAAGAACAATGTTGAGAAGACCCAAAATGGATGCCTCCAAAACCCCCAAAACTGGCTCTAATAAGCTGAGATTATTTTTGGTTTGCAGGGTATATATAGCTAAAGAATGAGAACCACCATTGGAATTAAAACAAGATTTGTTCCAATCTAATGTCTTAAAACAAGATTATTAAGGTAGTTTTAGTGGCAATTGTTGCTTTTGGAACTTTCGACTTTCCATTTCCTTGAGGATGTTCCACTGAACATGATTGAACAGATAAACAAAAGAAATATATCTCATTCTATACAAACATATCTTCTTTTGTACAGAAGCTGGCACCCAATCTCTCCCTCTCACCCCATCACAAATAAACAAAAAAGAACATATGTGATATGTCCCTTTCACCCTTTCACTAATCCTCATCAAAAATAGGCTTCTTGGGGTCTACTGAGAGAAATGATAAACAACAGCACATGATCGGCGGCGACTGAGGGAGAAGATGGAAGCAAAAGAGTGAGCCAACACCACCACTATGCTCACCTTCACCTGACCCCTCTTGGGAATCGGACGGGCAGAAAGCCTCGCAGACAAGCCTCCACCGTTGATCATAGCACACCCACCACCTGCCATCTGTGTTCTTCTTTTCTCTTTGATTCTTTTCCAAGATCCGAAGTAGGACATGCAACAGCAAACGTCGTCTGACTGGTGATGACTCTTTACTTTGTGGGTGTTTAGAGTAGTGGGAATTGGACAAGTGTCATTATATAGAGGCTAGTGTAACAAAATGCCCTTGAAAGTTGGCCATAACTACAAGGCCTGCCCCTATCTTTGGACAATTGTGTAAAGTTTTTTGACATTCTTCCATGTGCTAGCTAGTGTCAACATCATATTATATTATTGCAAGTTGTTGTCTTTGTTACCTAATAAACCACGTTGTTAATCTGACGAGGCAATCTTTAAGATATACTTAAATTCCGCTAGTTTATTAAACAAGTTCAGATCTCACACTAAACGATGCTACTTTTTATATGATATAAAAGGACAATCTTATGTGAGACGACATTCAAACTTTACCTGATTGGACAAGTATTCATATAACTCAAGCCACACTTGCTTAAACAAGTATTGGAGCAACTTTAGCAAGTGGAATTTAGGTTTTTTGAGTTTTTGCCTATCAGAATAAAGCATCAATACTCTCTTACGTGAGACTGTTCATTATAATTATTATACCTGATTCTCATCCGTCGGATTTAATCAACCGCAATTGTTATTCTCTTTACGCAATCTCGAGTATACTATATTGAGTTTGACTAGTCTATTAAACAAGTCTATATAGGAAGCTGAAATATATTGTAAGTTTTATATTTGTATGCTTGGTTTGACTAGTCAATTAAACCAAGTCTATAAAAGAAGCTCAAATCTACTTGTTCATCCAATCAAACGAATAAGCCAAACCTTGTTAGGCAAGTTATTGTACAATTTCATCATTACTTATCAAAAATGAAAAAAGAAAAGGCCAAGACTGTGCTATTTGTTTCCTTAAATTCATTAAACTAATGGGTTAGTGAGTGTTATCAATCCGTTTCTTTCCACGAAATCAATGGACATATTAATCACGTTGGAGATTTTGCAAATATCAAATGAGGGTAATCGAGTCATATTAAAAGTACAATAAAGGAGCTGCAATGATGATGGTGCTGAAATATATATGTATACGCCATGAGCTCTACTTTAATAAAGTGAAAAATGGAAAATGCACAAGGTCCTAAGAGTAGCACTTTTAGACGGCAAAACTTTGAAAAGTAATATTAAAAAATGAAAACGTTGGGTGTTCTTCTAGGATTTTTTAGGTGTCTTCTCAATTGTGATGTGACTTTTAAAATTATTAATAGATTAAAAATCAATAATAATAATTTCAAATTCAATGATAATTTTAAAAATTACATCACAATTGAAATGACACCATAAGAACACCTAATATTTCACTATTTCCCTTTAAAAAAAAAAACAAAAAACAAAAACTATTACATTATTGCATGTTACACATTGCATTAGCACCTTACATTAAATAAGATTTAAAAAGTTCTAAAAAAAAAAAAAAAATTAAATGACACATGTGATAGGCACATATGTATTTTTCTTTTTTATTTATTTGAATTACTCAAATTATTTCTAAAAAGTATTAAAAAATAAAACCAACAATTTTTTTTTTTTTTTGAAGAGTGGCCTAAACCACTCCTCCAACTACCACATGTCAACCAAATGTCCTTTTTTAAAAAATAAAATAAAATTATTTGATACATAAGTATTATTGTCATTTTGAGTTACGGGTATTGCATATGACCCATTTTTTATCGTATTTAACAAAAAAAATAAAAAAAATTATAATAGATAGAAAGACAATAGAAACATAGGGGATAGGAGGAAGAGTAAAGGGAATGTTGTCAAAAACAATTCTTGATGTGCCCAACATGTCACATAATGGGCATAAAAGTTTATACTTTTACTAACTTTTTGAGCTTTCTAAAAGGAAGAAATTGAAATAACATTAAATATATCGGAGATGATAGAAAAAATCCTCAAATCTTGAGAAAGACAAAGGATGCTGGAGAACCAAAATAACCACCTAAGAGTCACTTTCAATGATAAAACGATCAAGACAAAAGAGAAGCCGCCAAGGACACCGCAAGGAGAGCAAGCAAGCCATAGTTTTCCAAATGTTTGTTTATGCCAAGTTGCGCACCTATTAAGTATAGACCACGTTGGGATTTCGTCCGTTTTAGTTGAAAAAGAGTCAAGTCCGTTTTAGTTGAAAAAGAGTCAAGATTCGGCTCTATCCTTTCGTTTCTCCAAGCCAGCCAATCTTCTGAGTATTGGACCAAATTTTGAAATAAGATTCATTATCTTGGGTCTACATTTGACAATCTTAAAACAAATGCTATTATATAAATGTCCAAATCTTTCTTTATTTGATTCATTGTATGCATTTTTTTACAGGGTCCACAGAATTTATTATCTAACATCCTTCTTCCTCTTAACTAGGAAAGTTTGTCTTTTTTTGCAAGACAAAGACAAATAAACGATTAAATTTATCTGTCAAATTTTGTATATAAAGAGAACCCGCTTATTATATTGAGTTGTTACACTCTTTATGATTATAATTCATCAACTTGTTTGAGAGAAGAGAGGAAGTGCATCGAATCAAGACTCTTTCTCTCATTTAAAATAGAGTGATGAGACTATATACACTAAAGTTGGGAGAGTTATAATAATTGTACATGATAGTTATCATATTGTTAGGAGGAGTTCAAAGTCTTAGTCTTTGATAAGTGAAATCATTGTCTCCACTAGCTACGTAAAGATGATGGTGTAGTTGAAAAGAATCTTTGAGACCTAGATTTCAATTTCAAGCACTAACAATGGAAGTTTTCTCCTCTAACATGTGAAAGTGATAGATAGCAACATCTACCCACTAACGCTAACATCTATGTGCATGTGAAAGTTCATGATAAGTTTTGCGTGTGGGACTGCCAAAAGAGTGAGCCCACTCCAAATAAGAAAAAACTGATGTGTGTTTTTAAAGCACGTGACAATTACATGTGAATCGTCTACTCTAAAGATATTTGTCTGATCTTGTTTAGAAAAAAATTTATTCTATCCCCAAAAGGGTAGCTAAAATTTGACTAGGCTATGGGATTGTGGGCTTGTAGTGAGTCATGTGTTGGGGTTATCCCATATTGGTTGTGGGAGGGGCTAGTGGTTAGTTTATAAGTATGAGGAAAAGCTTCACCTCATAAACTAGTTTTTTGGGTTGAGAAAAGCCCAAGACCACCCAACACTAGTATCAAAGCCTAGGTTTAATCAACAGGTCTCGGCCCAACATTCCACGGAAGAAACGAGTTGTCTCTACTCTAACCCAGAGCCCGATATGTGAAGGGGAGATTGTTGGGATTATCTCACATCTGTTGTGGAAAAGACTGGTAGTCACTTTATAAGTATGAGATAAAATTTTACGTTTTTAACTAGCTTTTAGGGTTGAGATAGGCCCAAAACCACCCAACATCATGGGCACTTATGTAATTGAGTGAATAGAGACTATAAATGCCGGTCTTCCACTATAATCATGGCTTGGTGAATTGGGTGCTAGAACAATTCGGGTGTATGGATGGTCCAGCCTAAAAAGCAAACCAGGGCCTTTTCCCTTTTTAGGCCAAAAATGTGGGTGAGGTTGAAAAAATGGGTCTAGCCGAAAGAAAGAAAACAAACATTGAATACATGACTGGTCCAGTCTTGTGCTTTTGGGTTCATGATGTAGCCCAGCCTCAAACCTACAACCATTTTGGGCTCAGAGTAAATTAGCTAAAAACAGTTTTTTAATCAAATTTTAGTTAGTTCATTATTGGATTTCCTTATTCACAAATGGATTTTAAGAATATTTTCCTCCAAATCCCATTATTTCAGATGGCATCTTTTGATTATTGGGTTCCCATCAAACCATTTGGTATTGGATCTTGCAATTTGTGAGTTTTGGATTGAAGAACTATAGGTGGGTTTTGAAATTCTTATGTTTGGGATCTATCTTTGATAAAATTGGTTATTTTTTCAGGTGGGTGGTGTCTTTTTTTTTTTGTCTGGAGGATAGACAAGTTTTAAGGATGCTTTTATGAATGTATTAATAATACTAATTTTCTATTTTTCAAGATGGTTCCCGAACATCATTTTGGTGGCACATGATTCTTCATGAATTTACCCACATCATGAATAATAAAGAAGAATTTTTAAATAGAAATAGAGAAAGATTTAGATAGATGTTCCCTGCTTTTGAAAAATGCTTAACTAAACTAAAAAAAAAAAGTGAATTTTTTAGCCAAATTTTAGTTAACGAATAGCTAATCCGTTGCGAATCCTCTTAAAAGGACACATATGGAAAGGAGAATGCATGAAGAAGAGACAAGAGATGGACGAAATTAAACCTTAAATTGCTCCAAAAAAAAAGAGGTAAATTTTTTCTTCAAATTGGATTTGAGAAATTCTTCAAACTTGTTGGAATTAGTGGCTCATATTAATATTAGTGGAAGGCCAAATAGACAGGAGCGGACGAAATTAAACCTTAAATTCACAGAGCGGGAGGGGGCTTAGGATTTTTCTATATATATGTATGATGTAACCCTAAATTATTAAGAGTAAAAATACAGCCGCCTCTCTGTAGACATAGGCAAATTGCCGAACCACGTAAATCTGTGTGTCAACTCTCTCTCTTAATCTCTCTTTTCGATTCTATATATTGTTTATCAATTATTGAGCACGATAACAACAAAACTCAACTTACATATTTTCTTAGAGTACATGATTCTTAAGTGCATATCACATGCTTTAAGGGAAGATGCCAATCTAATAAAGTAAATTAAAAAAAAAAAAAGAAAAAAAAAAACTTCAAAATGGCCATGAATATGTTAGTGAGATTGCTCATAGATAACCCAAAAAATCAAGGGTATGTGGCACCCATAATAGTAAACTGGGTAGGTGAAAGTGGGAAAGCAGCCAACTAAACTCTAATTGGTTAATAATTAGAAACTATTTTAGTCACTAAGCATGTATATATAGTAGCATAAGGTTTTGAACAAGGTTGAAAGGGACAAATTATAGGATTAATAAAGTACTGCAGTTGATGTAAAAAGAATCAGCACCATTTCATGTGGTCTGAAGGAGAGATGTGATTAACAGAATTACACACTTAATATTTTAACAACCTTATACAACGTCATGTTAATGGAAGCTGAGCTAAGCCCATCTTAAGCAGCACTACTTCAAAATTATCTGCCTAAATTATATGGCTGAAGTCATTCTTGGCATGCTAAATGTCATGCATGAGTCATGAGCATGGTTGATAAGCCTGCCGAGGAGGGACGGAACTGGCGGCCGGAGAGAAACGGTTAGCTATGCAGCTGCAGTATCGAGGTAAGCAGTATTCCCTGTCTCTTCCAAATACTTTTAATTACTATTGACTTTCTCGTAATGTTTCAGTTGATGATTATTTCAAGTGTTACTATTTGTGCATTTACTATCCATCGTTTAAATTCAATAATGTTTTAAAAGTTTATAGTGTTAAGTGTTTGAGAAATACTATATGCACTCTCAAGTGTATACTCACCGTCACGTTTGGGATTGTGGACTTGAGAAGTGGTCTTGCGGGCCTGCGGCCATGGGTGTTGCCAAATCTTCGAAAGTTTGATTGTATGACCGTATACATACGAGGTGTATTTGTATGCAAGACCATAATAAAAGAGGAAATAAAAAGTTAAAAAAGTTCAAAATGAGAAATTCTTTTGTCCTTGCCTCAAAGCATCTCTTTCGTAAAAGCCTAGTGGTTCCAAGCTTATATGGGGCATTAAAGTGAACAGATGAACAGATAATAGAATATTTGCCACTGCCTAAGTGCCTAGGTATTGCAGCATCTAATGCTTTTCTTAGTTGAGCTTGATATTTTGAATTTTCAATATAAATTCTAGATTTGTAAATTACTCATTTATTCTTGTGTTCCCTGCCTGCTATTTGGTGTGACAATCTTAGTGCAATCTCTTTGGCCTATGATGATATAGTAGATTGCACATATGCTTTAGGGTAATGGGCACCAACAAGACAAACAGGATCAGATTGAAACCATGATGGAGTGCTAGCAGGAAATAGCTTCCATGGTTAAGTCATGAGATATTTGTATAGTGGAGGTAATGGCATTGTACAGATCTAGACATGTGTCATTGGGTGATTGGGTGAGCCGGAGCATGTGTTTTCTAACGAGTTGAGGGTATTGCCTATTTTGTAGTCAAGAATCGTAAGACGGTTGGGTAGCCATGCATGGAGGGAATTTTTTACGGTCATTTTCTTTTTGCGCCTGATGAGGGCCCTTTGGGCCTCTCTATTAATGTCACACGCCTCCTTCGATTGAGCTTAGGCCCATGGGCTGGTTTATTTGGCATATTGAGGAACATGGGTATATTAGCCTCTAACCCAGTGTTTCATGTTCGCATCAAACACATTAAAGTAGACGATAATTGTGCGGGAGAAATTGTTCAAAAGTATATTAAAGTTCATTGTGCTTCCACTTGAATTTCAACTTGCAAACATCTTTTCCAAAGGACTCTCTTCTCATTTCAAACTTGGGAAAGACTTATTGAAGGTCCTTGATGAGCCCATCAATTTCCAAGGGTGGTGTTAATTAGTTGACAATGGCAGCAGCATCAGGAAAAAGTGATGTGGAATGACAAAAAAGTAATTTTGCTTTTAATATTTTATTATTTTATATTACCATTTTGTCATCCCACATCACTTTTCCGTCATCTGGAAAAATGATGCTCTCAAGCATTACTCATAGCTAATTTTCCTGATTGATGTAAATATGTTAATTTTATCTCTAATAACCATATTACTCCTTAATAAAATCATGTGTATTGATCAATAGAATCACAAGTTAATAGTAATTATGTTGTTACGTCATTTAAAATTTTAACTGACATGATACCACATACGCAGTTAGATTCAGCTAAACAAAATCTTAAGCATAAAATGGATTGTCTCAATTTCATTAATTTTCCTCTTGAGGACAGAATGAGTGACTAAAAGCAAAATCAAGATAATGAACATTAATCAAGCTTATTATAGGTGGTCTTAAAGATAAACATCATGCCATATATATACCACAAACATAAATCGTCATATTACCTCTTGCCTATGTCACCCTGTGTCTCTGAGATGTATGAAAATCATCCTAGGATAAACATCATGTATTGTTCTTTATTAAAAACGTGACTTATGCTGCACCACTTTCATAAAATCTAGGGCTTTATCCTTTTGTGTCCTCCCAAGATGTGAAACTCTTTTGAGGCAAACGTGTGTTTGGTACTCTCACTCCAACTTTTGGCATCACATTCCCTGTAGGGTTCTAATGAGCTCATGATGACTCATTGATTATGAGATATAATTTGGGACTATTTTGGATAGGAGAAGTGTTTGGTGTTTGTTTTTGTCCATCTCTTGTCAATTTCTTTACAAGACACGTGGCAAAATGGACATAAAGTAATATTAAGCTTCACACATATTTATTACATTGATTTCACATTGATATAAAGTGTTTCAAGTGGTTAACCCTTTTAACTTTTTTTTATTATTATTATTATATTTTTATATGTCCGCACAAAAGGGGGAGAGAAATTCGAATTAGTGATATCTACTTTCTTAGGCATGGTCCTAGCCAATTGAGGTACCTCTTGAGTACCTTTTAACTTTTTTAAGCAATTATAAAAATCACTTAAAACACATTATAACAGCCGGTATAAGATGAGTGTGTCCATCAATAATCCTAACCAATTATGTAACAACTTAAAGAATATGAGACTTAATATTCATGAGAAGTCGCAAATATGTCCTTGCCTTACACGCTATACGATATAAGGCTCTGTTTGTTTTTTTTTTTTTTATCTTCAGCTGATTGAGTTACCCTTTAGGGTTTTAATGAGCTCATGATGACTCATTGATTATGAGATATAATTTGGGACTATTTTGGACAGGAGAAGTGTTTGGTGTTTGTTTTTGTCCATCTCTTGTCAATTTCTTTACAAGACATGTGGCAAAATGGCAAAATTATTCCTCACACATATTTATTTCATTGATTTCACATTGATATAAAGTGTTTTAAGTGGTTAACCCTCTTAAATTTTTTAAGCAATTATAAAAAATTACTTAAAATACGTTATATCAGTCGGTGTAAGATGAGTGTGTCCATCAATAATCCTAACCAATTATGTAACAATTTAAAGAATATGAGACTTAATATTCATGAGAAGTCGCAAATATGTCCTTGCCTTACACGCTATAAGGTATAAGGCTCTATTTGTTAATTTTTTTTTTTTTTTTTATTTTTATCTTCAGCCGATTGAGGTACTACCCCTTAAAACGTTTGTTAATGTTTTAATATATATATTAATTTTAGAAATGATATAATCATAAGAGAAGATATTTTAGAATCTCTTCATTTCTCATTATTACACCAAAAAATGATGTGACAAAATATCATTTCACCTTTCTTCTCTCTTCCTCCCCTTCCCAAAACACACTATAAATAGCTGAATTTATTCACCCTTTACATACCAATTCTCGTAAAATGATGGGTATCCCAAACTTTCACAATCCACCGAGTGAAGGCTTTAGGCTTTCACCCCCTGTTCTCAGATCAAGACCCATGAAAGCATTCTGATAAATTATTCTCAAAGTGGCCCTAAAGCTCTTCGCTTTCTTTTTCATTGGCCTTTCTTTGTGCTCTTTTCCTCATCCAACGTCATAAAACCAAACATAATTCTGATTAAATCGCAGGTTACCGCAGAGAGAGAGATAGACAGAGAGAGACAGAGATTTTTTCTTCATTGATATGCCTTTAAATTGTTCAAGCCTGGCTGCCAGAGTTCCACATGTCTCGGGAAGCGGAAGAGTAATCAACAAGTTCACACCCAACCATGTAGGAAGTTTGTTCTTCATCCACCACCAGAACCCATCAAAATACATTGTCTCTCTATCAAATTTCAACCAGAGCTGTTCTTCTTCGACAATGGAGGACCAGAGAAACCTGCGGGTTGCGGCCTCGGAGCCGGAAAAATATTACAAAGAGCTCGATGTTGCTGTCAGAGCTGTACAGATGGCGTGTGCTCTCTGCCAGAGAGTGCAAGACAGTTTGATTGCTAAAACCAACGGTCAGGTCCAATCCAAGGATGACAATTCTCCTGTTACTGTTGCTGGTAATTCTGCAACTTCTTACTTTACTTTTTCTTCATAAAATTTCTGAATTGGGTTTGTGATGCTGCGTTTGATTTTCATGTATTTTGGTCGCTTTTGGCTGTAGCTTTGGTGGGTATTTTAAATTCCTCTGAAAAATTGTCCCTTTATGGGAGTTGGGTTAGGATGTATATATAATTGCTTTCCTTTTAAATTATACGGTAAAGACTTGCTAAGTGATAGTCAAGTTGTTTTCTGACAACATCGTTTCATGAGAATATTAATATTCATTTGTTTGCTTCCTTTTGGTGCTAATACAATAACAATTTTTTAATGGAGTAGGTATTGTCGCGTATATTTTTGAAATGGGCTAATCGTAAGTGCAATTTTTAAGCCACCCATACATATTGAGATTGAATAAGGACTTTGGGAAGCAGAATAATAGGAAGAGAAAGTTAACAAATGGGTGTGAAAGCTGGAATGCATGGAGAAACACATCCCATGTTACTGTCATAGCAAAGAACTTTATCTTCTCATACATGGAAATGGAACATCGCTTGTTGATTAATTGCTAGATGAAAAAAAAAAAAATAAAAAAGGTGAGGGACTCTCTGATAAGAGAAATATTCTTAAATACAAGAGATATTTTTTTTAAGGATAGGTAAACTTAATACTATTGTTTAGCTACAAAACTTTTTTTTAAGGATAGGTAAACTTAATACTATTGTGCAATAACAATAGCAATGAAAAAAATTATGGATTGGGCCATTAGAATGCAGTATTGTGGCTGATATACTGCTTGTGGATAGATCATGGAAGACTTCATAATTTCTGAAAACCACAGTAGCCTATGAAGCCACATTTTCAATTTTTGGAAGATGGTAAATTTCCTTGTCAGTTGTGGCTGCTTTTGGAGATACGTAGAATTATTTAAGAATTTGACAACTAGAAAAAGAAAACAAAAAAAACAAAAGAAGGTAGTATTAGCATAATTCAAAGTGGGAAGTGTGGTCTTTGAGCAGCTCTTGCTATGCATACTGATACAGTAATGCTAAAATTTGGAGTTAAGATGTGCTCATGGGGTATGGGAATTAAATGAGTACCGTAGAGAATGCAAAGTACTTAAAAATTGGTTTGAAGCAGGCACCGAAGACTTTAGTTGTGAATTTTTCAACTATTTGCAACAAAATTCGGGTTTTCTCTTGAGCAAGCTGCATTCTTTATGCATCAAGAATTGGCTTTTGAATTTTTAGTCTCCATTATGGGATATATACCATTATAGTTCATTCATCATCAAAGTGATTCAAACTATCAATAGTGGGATATACTTTCTGTTTACAGAATCACTTACGATGAGTCGATGACACCCAGCTAATATGTAGAAAGTGTGACAGAATAGTGAACTGGTACATAGCAGTCAAATTAGATTCTGCAACAAAACTAGATATCCCCATAGAAATTCTTTTTCTTTTTCTTTTTTCCAGATATTGTTCTATATTAATGTATATTTTAGAAACACTAAAAGGCACTCTTCACTCTTGGGACCAATCTGAGAGGTGAAATCGATGTTTTTATCTGTTCCAGCCTATATAAGTCTCTTTATTATTTTTTTTTCTTTTCATTTTTTTGGTGTGCTCTCTGCAAATGGCTGATATTCTTGCTGTCCCCCTATTAGAGGAAACAAAGTTATATTTTCCAGAAGCAACTCCTTAGCAAGAGTTTCTTTATACCATAAATCATCATGCTGCATCATCTCTAGTTTTCACATAGAACTCTTATTCCCTTTCCTTGTATTCTTGCTTTCTTACATCTTTAAGATACTCCATGTGCTGCCTTAGTGAAGTACCCACTTACCCTCCTTTCCATGGGAAGAATACACCCAAAATTTCCTTTTCATTGTTAGCCATCTTTTTTTGGCATTCTATAAGTACTTTTAATGCTACATGAAAGCAAAGTCTTGCTGTATTTCTATCAAAAATTAACCAAATGCTTCAAACTGCAAAGCTGAAGTTTCCCCTTTCAGTACTAGTCTTGAAGTAATTACTTTTGGTTGGGACCTCCACTGGTTTCCTAATCTTCTCCTGGCCCCTCTTTATGTCACAATTTTATGATTGGGGCATTAATTGATGAACGCACTGCAGTTTAAACTTATAGACTTGCTAAGAAATAACTTACAGTATAGTATTAGGCGATCTTGGTTCTTCATATTGCTTGGTCAGTTGGTCATCATCATCGTTCTGATATGAAGCCTATTTAACCATAGAAACATGTTAAATGAGAGCTATGCTCAGATGACTGAAATGTTTTTAGAGGCAGGTTATAAAATCCTTTTGATGTATCACCATTTGATCCTCAACAAGTAAATTTGATTTCTTCTCATTTAATATATTGAATATGATATATATATATGCTTATTGCATTTCAGATTGGCTAATTATGTTAATCATGCCACGTACACAGATTGGAGTGTCCAAGCAACTGTCAGCTGGTTACTGTCCAAGTCTTTTGGGAGGAAAAATGTGTCCATTATTGCTGAAGAAGATGTTCAAAAACTCTCCAAGGTTGATGCATCTGGACTATTAGCAGCTGTAGTGAACACTGTGAATGAATGTCTAGCTGAAGCACCTCGTTTCGGACTTGAAGGTCCGAATATGGCCCTCAGGGCCTCAGAGGTGCTCGAAGCCATCAGTCGTTGCAACTCAACTGGGGGTCCTACTGGAAGATTTTGGACACTTGACCCTGTGGATGGTACGTTAGGGTTTGTCCGTGGGGATCAATATGCTGTAGCTCTAGCACTGATAGAGGATGGAGAAGTTGTGCTTGGAGTTCTTGGGTGTCCAAATTACCCTATGAGAAAGGAATGGCTAAGTTATCATCACCGCTATCATAGAATTATAACTAAGTTGACTCCACCTACGTCTGAGTCGTGGGACAAAGGTTTTGTTACTTATGCTACAAAAGGTAGTGGCAAGGCTTGGATGCAACCACTGCTCCATGCAAATAAGAAGTTGGTGTGGCCAAACTCTGCAAGGCCAGTTCGAGTGTCTTCCATTGATGATCCAGCATCGGCAACCTTTTGTGAACCAGTCGAGAAGGCAAATTCAAGTCACTCCTTCACAGCAGGACTTGCTCACACAATGGGGCTTAGGTGCATATATTTTCATTCCATTTTCTTTGCCAAGTTTATACATTTTATTAAGTTCGGCCAGCCTATATTTTCTTTCATTCTTTTACAACATATTCATATCCATTAACACATGACACAGTTGGATAATGAACATTTCTTAGCTGAGCTCCTATAAATATAATTAAAGATGAAACTAGATTCTTGGGTTACATGCAGAGAGCTGAAAGTTCATGTTAAAATGGACAGATAAACAGAAAATGATGATAGCGAGTGTGCGTGCGTTCTTCCTTTTAAAAGGAGAGAGAAAATGAATATTATAATAACAAATAGAAGAAGTTAAAGAAGATGGGGGAATAAAATTGAACACCTTGGCTGTGCGGAAGAGCTCATGCATCATGATTTAACTGCAGGAAGCAACCACTACGAGTATACAGTATGGTAAAGTATGCTGCTATAGCCCGAGGGGATGCTGAGATTTTTATGAAGTTTGCAAGAGCTGGATACAAGGAGAAGATATGGGATCATGCTGCAGGAGTTGTTATCATAGAAGAGGCTGGTGGGGTGGTGACCGATGCCAGAGGGAACCCACTGGACTTTTCAAAGGGCATTTACCTAGAAGGTCTTGATCGGGGGATAATTGCATCTGCTGGAGCCAAACTACATGAGAAGATCATCAGTGCTGTCGATGCTAGCTGGGACTCCTCTAGTCTATAATTAAGGTTCTGCCATTTTACATCCATGGAAGAGAACACAAGAGTTTACATGATTGGACAGAATAAGGAAATTGTGGATCATCATTTTCTTTTAAATTCTTCTTTTTTCTTCTTTTTTGTGTTGGCTTGGGGGTAGGGGTTGAAGCTTTTGTAATTATAGGTTTGTAGGACATCCCAGAAATCAGCCTGCTTCAGCAGTGAACGAAGCTGGTTTTTGTCTATTTTAAGTCACCAATAATTAATGTTTGGACTGAGGAAGTGAGTCATCCTATTTTTATCTGCATAGTAATCTAAGTGATGTTTAATTTTATTTTTTATTTAGCAAACACTCGTACAACAATGGATGTATGCTTTTTTTTTTTTTGGAGCAAGGATGTATGCTTTTTACTAGAACTATCAAATGCACCAACTTGAATTCCATTAGATATTCTAACACCTAATGAAACAAGTTACTCGGACTTGAGCTTCAGGAGCTAAATGGGCCATTTCTTACCAAAAAACAGAGATCTCTCAATAGTAGCTCACCTGTAGTATTATGAAAACATTAGGGACCCAGTCCAATAGCTTCAAAGGGCCGGTGCAAAAGACGATTTTTAAAGCAATCCAATGAAGGAGTGGCTTAGAAGACGGGAATTAACCCAAAAATTAGAACTTCCATGGCTGCAATGGGGCTGAACCAAGCAGGTGGAAGCCCATTAACTGCCTGTCAGTTGGGATATAGACTTTGCTGAGGGTTTACTGAATCAAACACTTACATTGGCCCCAAACAAGAGAGCCCTAATGCCACCATTAGGATCCACATAGCTCCTCTATTTCTGCTATGCTTGGGGCTTAGGCCTGGGGCATTTGATAACTAGGCTTTGAATAGCTCAGACAGAACTCTCCTGCTCGGACAGAAAAGCCCATCTCACATATCTTGCGCCCAAAGAAATACTCAACTATTACCAGTTACCACTAGGGTTTGGCATGTATGTTTTGACTAAACCACCGGCCCTAGAAAATGCCGGTGGACATTGATTTGTGGATAATTGTGACAGATGGGAAATATGCAGAAAAAATTAAATAATGGCACTCATATTTCTAACAAGAATTGATTGGGCCATTGATTTGCATGCCTCTGTGTTTGTGAAGAAGTGGTTGGGTTACAAAGAAGTCAATGTTGTTGTTTATAGTGGTAGGACAACCTTGGCATGCGTGGTCGAATCACAATTTGGCTTCCTATAATGCAATTAAGAAAAGGGTTGCTCCCTTGGTACAAAGTATCTAATGTCCCATAAATGTAATCAATTTTCAAAATAGATTGAAAGGTTTGGTTGGGAGAAGTATGCAGATCGTCAAAGGGTGTTGTGTGATGGGACACATGTGCTGCTTAGATGTTAGATAGGAATTTAGGATCGGTGGTCGGCCCTCCCTTCCTTTGCTGTCGTTGATGACTTAATTGGGAACTCTAGGAAATCATTTGGTGACGTGGACTAATTAAAATTCGACACTTGGCATAAGTGGTCACATCATCCGTGATGAAGAGTGTTTTCAGTTATTTGTTAATGTCTTTGACTTGAGAATAGAGACCAAATCCCATTCTTCTCATTTTTGCACTGATTTTGGCTTGAGAATAGAGAACGAACAAATTGGATCTGCTTCATTTCAAGTGAAATGAAAATGAGTTTTTAAGGTTTGAGATTTTATATTGTTTATCTAATGGTGTATATGATTCCACTTGGCGTAATGAATGGAAACTATCTCCTGAAAATCTTTCAAACAAATTGTTCTGCTGCTTAAGTACCACACCAAAATTCAGCTTTCAAATTTTATTGGTAAGAAGATTATTTATGTGCAAAATGATTTTCATACAACTTGGTAGAGAATTGCAATTGATCCTGGGCTTATTTGGAATTGTTCTTTGATAAGAGCTTTCTATTTTTAAAAATTCAGTGAATTTTTTTGTTTGTTTTTTTGGCTAGATAGTTTATATTTTTTAGTTTTCTGAAAATTGTAACTTAAAATGGTGTTTTCTAAGAACACCAAAATAATTTTTCCTACCATTGATTTAAACTTTTTTAATTAAAAAAAAAAAAAAAAAAGTAGAATTATTGGAAACATCTTATTATGATTTTTTTTATTGGCTGAAAACCTTTATTTGGGGAAACTATTTTTTGTTCCCATGAACTACAATACCTTGACACTTTTCCTCCATAAACTACCAAATGTGACACCCGACCCCCATAAACTATCATTTTTGTGCTCAAAACCCTCCTTTCATCAGTCAAAAGTGTTAACTTAAGCAGTCTACTCGTCACTTTGCCCCATAAACTACAATGCATTGTCACTTTGACCGTCTGAGCTAACGTCTTTGATTGACGGAAGGGGCCTTTGACTAATAGTAGGAGAGTTTTAGGAACAAAATGATAGTTCATGGGGTTAGATGTCATAGTTAATATTCCATAGAAACAAAATAAAAATGCGTTATAGTTCTGGGCAAAAGATAGTTTCTCCATCTATTTGGAAAGTATTTTCTTAAAACACAAACATACAGCAAACACTATGATTTTATAATTTGTCAACTAGGTGCAGGTTGCCACAGCTGGACCACACTCAAATTTGGGCACGCATTATGATTTTATAATTTGTCAGTGGGAATATTTTGGTTAGGTACCAAGAAGGAAAAAAGAAACTGCTGTTATAATATAATAAATCTTCTCATACATATGGCTGAAATTTGGAGAACTTTCAAAATATTACTTCAATGGGCAATTTCTGCCTGAAAAAAAAAAAAAAAATCAGGCATAATTTTAGCTTGCTACAAGCAACCACAAGTTCAAAAATTTGGATAATTTTTTTATTTCTTTTTTTTGGAAATCCCTGATGGAATCCATGGCACTGTTGCTATCAAAAAAGGAGTGTAGAAGATTAATATACAATATATGGGTATAGTGGAGTATTGGCTATAATCATCATGAACACAAATTGAACAGAGAGCATGTTCTGAGAATGACCCATCTTTGATGCTGGACCAATCTTTTGCCTCCAAGTAGATAGGAAGCAATTTTTTGATGGGTGGATATCATGAATGCATTTGGGTTTGGATATATCTTTCCGATTTCAAAGAAAAATGTAAAGTTGGTGTGTAGGTGTAAGAGTTTGAATTTAGGGAAGGTAAATTTAATGCGTTGAAAATGACTAACAAAGTTTTTGTTCACATTTAATAGTGCCACTCTACTCGTGTAGATCACTCTACGGGGTGCGATCAATTTTGAATGTCATAAAAGACTTTGACTTCTCTCACTGGACACCAATTAATTTTCACATGTGATGGTCAAAGACTCGATCCAACAAATAATAATAGAAACAGGGTCATTAGTTCTAGTTACGGGAGCGTTGAGTGATGGATTGTTGAGTTGCAATAGTGCTACTTTGCTCATGTGGGCGACTCTTAGAACATACCTTGCGATGTGCGATTTCGAATGACATAAAAGGATTTGGCTTTAGTCACCAAACACCAATTGATTTTTTATATGAGATGGTTAAAGGCACGATCCAACAATTTTATTCTAGTTCATTCTATTTAAATTGACCATTGTTCTTAAAATATGTGATTTTTACGTCCATTTTTAATAGAATTAATAGATAATATGCATTTTAAAATAGTGATGTTGCACTTCACACCCACTTCGCACCGACTAATTTGAAGTGTTTTTAAGTAGCACACTTTCCATGTTAGCCATTTGAAATTAAAAAAAAAAAAAAAATGTTACTTCAAAGTCACCCAATGTAAAATGAGCATGATAAATAGGTGTGAAGAGAGTAGCACTACTCATTTCAAAAATATTAGTGCTTAGACAACATTTTTATCCAACAACTATCTTACAAGGTTGAGGTGGCAATACCTACAAATCCTTGGATTTGTTCTTTAACAATGACTAATCAAAAGGTTGGTTGAGATTGTCACGTTAACATTGCAAAATTATAGCATTATTCTTTTAAAAATAAGTAATACTATATATTACACTTTCATCACACCCCTATTTCATTGGGCTAATGTGGCAGTACCTATCAACAAGCCAATGAGATAAAGATGAAAAAGGGGTATAGCGTGTAACATTAGTCTTTAAAAATACATCTAAGAATAATGTGTTTTAAGAATAACTGTCAATTTAATAAATTAGTCTGAACAAATTTCTTCTCACCCAGTTTAGAAAACCTTTGTTGGTAACCAAAGCTCATTACTAACTCTCCGGGTCGGAACTACTCTTAACCTCGAGGGTCCCGTTCCCCTCCAACATTTAAAACATGGCATAAAATAAAAATTTTAAAAATTTATTCTAAATTTTAATTTTATTTTTTTAAGAAATGGGCCTCAAAACTAATATTTACCTTTAACTATTTTTTTTATTTTTATCCTCCTCGATCTCTTAAAATTCTAATTCCACCCCAATGATTCTCATGGTTATCGTTTCAAATGGACAATAAAATGTGACATAAAGGGCATTAGTGATATTCGTGGTGTGAGAATATGCAGTTACTTTGGCTTAAGGATCACCGTCAATTTTAATGATACGCAGAATGGAGGTTGGACGCATTGATGCCATGTTGCCACTTACACACATATCTCATTTATTTTGCTCGGTACATCCACCATTGCTTTAATAAAAATAAAAATAAATCTCATCTTTATTGCTTTATGGTGAAATTATCTGCACGTGGTTGTACCTCCATGGACAGGGATCCTTTCTTGTTCCTTTCTTTTTCCCAGGAATAGTCTTCAAACGTAACCAAATAAATAATGTTGAGACGCAACAATGTTGTTTTGTTCTTTTAAACAGCTCTTAAAACATGTTTTGTATGGAATTGGATTTTTTTTCAGTTTATTTGAACGAGAGAGTATCCGGTTAGTTATATATATTTGAGAGATATTTTTATTTCTTTCACTTTTTAATGAGGAGAAAAAAAATATCTTTAAAATATAACTAACTCTATATTCTCGAGTTAAAGTGAATCAGAGAGAATCTTTATTCATCTTGCATTATTCAATTTCAAACGTCATAAAAAACTTTGACTTTCTTCACTGAACACCAATTAATTTTTGTATGAGATGATCAACGGCTCGATCCATCAAATAATTATTTCATAATTAGCGCCTTTTATTTTGGGACCATTGTTATTTTTTATTTTGTAGTTTACCTCTAACCTAAAAGTTTAGTTCCTACCCCTTAGAATGCATGCTAGGCAAATAAACTCCTTGCACATGCCACCAATATTGGACCTACCCTATCTCTATTACCAAAACTGGCCATTAAAAGTTGCATACAGTTATAACCCACTTCATCTCATCCTCTCAAAAGTCCCCCGTCGAACATGCACAGCCGTCTCTATCGTTTCATGGTCCAGATTATATTTCACATATCTAATGAGCTATACATAACATGAAGTTACAAATATGTTGTCGGGTTACTTAAAAATTTTAAATAATATTGTATAACAAAATAAAAATTTTATTCATAAAATTATTTTCTCTTCATTTTGATTCCTTAAAAGGATAGTTTTTTAAAAAGAAAAAAAAAAAAGGAAAGGAGAGGAGCATAATAAGTGCGGTTAACCTACTCACATTCAATGAGGCCCCTCAACTGTCCAAAACCCTCCACATAAATGCTCTTTTGTCACCCCCACCACCCCACTTATATATTGCTCCACACAAGCAATCCCATCTCTCCTCATCACATCCCAACCAGCTACAATGAAACCCACAACCAGCATTCTCTTAGCCTTTTTTCTCCTCACAGCGGCCGTCTCTCTAGCGGCCCGCTCCGGATCCGACGGGTCCTTTTCAGCCCAGCTCAAGCACTCCTCCAAGAACAAAAACGACAAAGGCGGTGGAAACGATGGCGGCATGGGCGGGTTCTTTGGGCCCGGAGGCGGGTTCGGCATACCCGGTTTAGGGAAAGGGTGGGGCGGTGGAAACGGTATGGGAGGCGGGTACGGACTCGGGGTCGGAGGTCCTAATGGAGGTTACGCTAAGGGTGGCGTCACAAGGCCTACTGTGGTGTGCAACGAAAAGGGTCCGTGCTACAACAAGAAGCTTACGTGTCCGGCCAAGTGCTTCACTTCCTACAGCCACGCCGGGAAGGGATATGGAGGAGGCGGAGGCGGCGGCGGGTGCACCATGGACTGCAAGAAGAAATGTACTGCTTATTGCTAGATCGATGGATAATTATTAAGCAGCCAGTATGCGGCCCGTATTTAATTAACTAGTTTCTTTCTATTACGATCTCAGTAGTTGTATAAGTATGAGACGACGTAGTTTTATATATATATATATAGCTTATATTATATATATGTGATTTTGGTGTAAGGATGTGTTTTCTTCTTTTTCTTTCTATTTTCTCTCCAATACCAATATATATATATGGAATGGAAATATAAAATATTCTTACGTACCTTTTGGGCTATAGAATTATAACAAATAAAGAGCACTGGTTTAATTTGTAATTAATGGTGAAAAGTTGGATGTTTTGGGGCTTCTGTGCCTGTTTTTTCATATTTTCAAGAAGAAACCTGCAATATATGCATTTCTAGTATTTTTTTTTACAAATTTAATGATAGATTTGAAATAATATATTTATATAGAGACGGATGGAAAATGTAACGTAGAACTACTACCTTTTTTATGGCAAATTAATTACAAGTCTCTTATAAAGTAACGCGATAATTTTACAGATATGATACTTATTATGTTAGTAAGTGACAGAGAGATCCCAGGGGGGATCAGGACTGGCATAGGGTATGGCTTGGCCCCTACCAAACAAATTTTGGCCTTGTTTTAAAATTTTTTGGCCCTATTTAATAAAGAATTTTGGTCGTATTCTTAAATTTTTTGGGCCATATTCACTAAATTTTGAAACACCTAAAAAAAAAGAATCATAAAAAAAAAAAAGGTGGAAAAGGAGAAGGGGATGAGGAGGGGGGAGAGGAGGAGGCTCTCCTCCCTTTGACGGCTGACTTAGTAAAGAGTTTTGAAAGTAAATGATTTGATATGAAAGGTAAGAAAGTTAAAAGGTTAATAAAAAAAAGTAATAATAATAATAAAAAAAAAGGTAAATCCAATCAAGCCATTGTTGATTTGAAGGCTATAGTCGAATCGAACCAAGTCCATCTAAATATTGATTGGAATCTGATCAACAGAAAAAGTCAACACTATAAGATTATGCTTCCTTGTAGGCTTCATGATTGACCAAGGCCCAGCTGGCCCAGCCGCATAAGTTTAAGGTGGTGTTTGATAAATAGGTTGGTCTAGACATTGTAGTTGATGTAGATTGATGTGAAAAAAGTAAAAGTATTTAGTATAAAAAAAAATGAAAAAGTGATATAAAAAAGTGAAAAAATTTTGTTTTGTAGTAATTTTTTTATTTGAATAATAATAAAAAATTAATAATTTAATATAAGGGAAAAAAGTTATAATATTCTTATGTTAATTTTTTTGAAAAATGGTGATGAATAGTAATGATGAAACTCCAACTCTTTTACCAAACAAAGCCTAAAAGCCTATAAGAGGTCGACCAGAAAACCCGCTTTATGCTATTCACCTTAAATTTAATTCAAATATTTTTATTTTTTATTTTACATTAATTATATTTTATTATTATTTAAATAAAAATATATTATAAAACCCTTTTTTTTTCGCGTTCTCATATCAAATATTCTTACTTTAACAATTTTATGTCACTATTCTTCTCTTAAACTAATGGCGAACAGTCCCTATAGGCAAGGCCGGCTAGACCACTAGGTGAGTCACTCGCCTAGTGGTCCCCGGATTATTAAGGCTAAAAAAAAAAATTTTGTAATTATTATTTTTTTTGTAATTTAAGGCCCATTATTATTTTTTTTTAATTAGGCAAAAAAATTTTTTTTCCATAAAAACTTAAGGCCTCTAATCATGATAAGTAAGTAATTTAAAAAATGCCTCAATTTAATAAAATACTAATATAATAAGCACATGGTAAAATAAGACCAATTAACCCAGAAAAGCAAATATCCTTAAATTTAAAAAGTGTCTATCTACCTATGCATCCGAAATTATTTGATATTGAAAGATCATTTTAACCCTACCTACCCATCCAATTTTATTATTATTTTTTTTTCTCCACTTCCGGCAGCCTCTCCTCTTATCTTCTTTTTTTTTTTCTTTCCTTAGTTTCACTCAAAACAGAACGATATGGAGAGAGATGAAGAGAGAGAGAGAGAGAGAAACATGTGTATCGAAGAAGTAAGGATTCATAAAAAAATCGGTGATTTTTTTTTTTTTGTAATGTCTGTGTGATTTTTTTTTGTGAGTTTGTATGAGTTTTTTGTCCAGTTTTTTTTCTCTATGGGTTTGTTTGAAATAGGTCAGATTATCTGAGAGGGTAAGAGTTCCGCATTAAATTTTTTTTTTTTTTTTGTATTTATTTTTGTGTTTGATTTTTCTAGTGGGTATTGTATTAGTTTTTGACAAAAATTTTGGTGGGTTTTGTTTGAAACAGAAGTGTATTAGAGAATTAAGTGAGAAAGTTACTGTCATGATATAGATATTGTTTTTTTTTGGCTTTTTGATAATTTTGTATGAATTCTTGATAATATTTCTGGTGGATTTTTTTTTTTTTTTTTTTTGGTTAATTTGCTTGTGTGGTTCAATTTTGGAACATCTGTTTAGCAGAGATTTGGTGTAATTTTTAGATTGATTTTCTTCATTATTATGTTTATTTTTGTAAGAATTGATAAAATGAAAACTCTAAATATAATAATAATATTAAAATAAATATTATTTAATTAATATATAAATATTAAAAAATAATAATAATGCCCCATTTAAAACTTTCGCCCTATCTAAGGCCCAGACAACATTGAGCAGGCCCTGCCTATAGGCTTTTACTGAATATTTGTACGATGAACGACAATTGCAATTAGTCTGGATGGATTCAGCGGGATCAGAGTAGCGATTCAGAGGTGAAACGCTGCCCAAAGCTTCTCACGAATAGATGTGATGTGACACCACATATAGCTTTCTTAAAAATAAAAATAAGAAGGTTTGTTTTATTAGAAATATTTGGCCCATCAAATATTTTCTTAAACAAATTCTTAAAAAAGTGATTTGTCACGTAATAATTAAAGGGTTAAATAACTCAAACCCTCTTAGGGTTTAGTAATTTTTTTTTTTTTTTTCCTTGAGGTTTTCCTTTTATCACAGGACCCCCTTAGGTTTTGATAAAGACCAATTTAGTTATTCCGTTAGTTGATCATTAAGATTGACACGTGGACCAATCAGATATTGACACGTGGCACCTATTTAATTTTTTTTTAATTAACAAAAAACTGGGGGTGGCCAGTTTTTTCCTTTTCTTTTTCTTTTTTTTTTTTTTAAAAAAAAATTAAATA
Source organism: Corylus avellana (assembly GCF_901000735.1). Lineage (NCBI taxonomy): Eukaryota > Viridiplantae > Streptophyta > Magnoliopsida > Fagales > Betulaceae > Corylus > Corylus avellana. Next base: position 44,291,410 of record NC_081542.1, on the reverse strand, counting down.
GATGCCACGTGTCAACATCTGATTGGTCCACTCGTCAGTCTTAACGGTCAACTAACGGATGGACTAAATTAGTCCTTTATCAAAACCCTAGGGGGGGTCCTGTGATAAAAGTGAAACCCCAGGGAGGAAAAAATAAAGTTGCTAAATCCTAGGGGGTTTGAGGTATTTAACCCAATTAAAACAAAAGACCAAAAAAATTGGCTCCGTTTGACAAATGATTTTGTTTTAGTTTTGGTTCGATAATGTAGTAGGAAGTGATTGATGTGAAAAAAAGTAAGAATATATTTTTTTTTAAAGTAAAAAAATAAGAATGTTTAATATAAAAAAATAAAAAAAATTTATTTTGTAGTAATTTTTTTATTTAAATAATAATAAAAAATGATTGATATGATGTAAAAAATAAGAGAATATTAAAAAAATAAAAAAGTGTGATAAATAGTATAAAACCAAAAACAGGCAAAATCGTTTATCATAAGATGCCTTAATTAGTTGGTGTTGTATTTGGCTCCGACTACTCTGGCCGACCTATAAAGTTGTGCTGGTAAATATTTATAAGAACCCAACTACACGCATTCATAACTTTACCAAAATGTCATTATTTCTAGCGGACGTGGTTGAATATATTGGCAAAAGTCTTTGGTTTTTTTGTTTTTCTCAGGAATTCGTACAAAGAAAAGTCTTACAGAAATCTATTATAAGAAGAAAGCCTTCAGCCCTTTACCTTTACACCAATCCCAGCAAAAATGGCTTCTCTCTCGCATCAACCAACCCTCATTACCATTACCACCAAGACTTTCTCTTCTTCCTTTCCAAAAAGGCCTCAGCTTTCTAAAGCTGGAAAGCGGAGCCACCACCTTGGTGCTAGAGTGGCGTGCAAAGCCACCAATGGTGACCAAAAAGATGGACACCCTCTTCAAGGGAAATGCGATAGGAGAGATATGCTCATTGGCCTTGGAGGCCTCTACGGTACTGCTGCCAGTCTTTACAGTGAACCGTTTGCCTTGGCAGCTCCGGTGTCGGCGCCGGACCTTACACAATGCGGCGAGGCTGACTTTCCTGCCGGAGCAAAACCAACCAATTGCTGCCCACCAGCATCCACAAAGATCTTAGACTTTAAGCTACCTTCCCAAAACGCCCCCTTGCGTGTTAGGCCTGCAGCTCATTTGGCTGACAAGGAATACATAGCCAAATACAACAAAGCCATTGAGCTCATGAAAGCCCTCCCCGCCGACGACCCACGAAATTTCCTCCAACAAGCCAACGTTCATTGCGCATATTGCGACGGCGCATACCACCAAGTCGGGTTGCCAGACCTCGATCTCCAAGTCCACAACTCCTGGCTCTTCTTTCCCTTCCATCGCTACTACTTGTACTTCTACGAGAAGATCTTGGGAAAGTTGATCGGCGATCCCACCTTCGCCTTGCCATTCTGGAACTGGGATTCCCCTGCTGGCATGCAAATGCCAGCCTTTTTTGCCAATCCCAAGTCAGCCCTCTACGACAGCCTCCGCAACGCCAATCACCAGCCGCCAACTCTGCTCGACCTCGACTACAACGGCACTGACGTGGCATCGACAACTCAAGACCAGCTCTCCAGCAATCTCAACATCATGTACCGGCAAATGGTGTCCAACGGCAAAAACGCCCAGCTGTTCTTCGGCAGCCCTTACCGGGCAGGAGATGAACCCGACCCGGGTTTTGGCTCGATCGAGAACATTCCTCACGGTCCCGTGCACATATGGTGCGGCGACAACACCCAGCCTAATTTGGAGAACATGGGGAACTTCTACTCCGCCGCCAGAGATCCCATCTTTTTCGCTCACCACTCCAACGTTGACCGAATGTGGACCGTCTGGAAGACGCTGGGAGGGAAACGAACAGACTACACAGACTCCGATTGGTTAAACGCTGCGTTTATCTTCTACGACGAAAATGCTCAGCCTGTTCGTGTTAAGGTAAAGGACTGCCTTGACCAAAGCAAGCTGGGTTATAAATATCAAGATGTGGATATTCCATGGCTCAAATCTAAGCCGACTCCTCGCAAATCTAAGCTCAAGAAAGTAGCCAAGTTTTTGCATTTAGGACATGGGGATGTAGCACTTGCCGCTGAAACATCGCCAAGTGTCAAGTTTCCGTTTGTTTTGGACAAGGCGATAAGCACTGTGGTGGCTAGGCCGAGGAAATCGAGGAGCCGGAAAGAGAAGGATGACGAGGAGGAAGTGTTGGTGATTGGAGGCATCGAGTTTGAGAGAGATGCGCCGTTGAAGTTCGACGTTTATATTAACGATGAGGACGACGTTCCAAGCGGGCCGGACAAGTCGGAGTTTGCAGGGAGTTTCGTGAACGTGCCACATAAGCACAAGCATGGGAAGAAGTTGAACACCTACTTGAGGTTGGGGATCTCTGACTTGTTGGAGGATTTGGAAGCTGAAGATGATGACACCGTGGTGGTCACTTTGGTGCCTCGGTACGGGAAAGGGCTAGCCACCATTGGTGGGATCAAGATTGAGCTTCTTTCTTGAGCTTTCAGATTTCAACAATAACAATTGAACCGTACGGTTGTTGTGGTTCTGTTTTTTCGCCGTATCGATTGTCTATATATGTTGTGCGACAATTGAGGAATTTGACTACTTTTATCCATCGAACTTTTGTTGTTGATCAATTCGAGTCTTTGTATATTTTGTTGCTTGTACTTTTCTTCTTACCCATGGCTATGAGAGCCAACATAAAAATAAGGATTAAAGGGTTAAATACTTCCTCCTATACTCCTATGAAGTTTCATAATTTTATTTTTATTTTTTGAAGTTTCATTTTTATCACAGGAGGTTTTCGTAGTTTTGATAATAGATCAAGTTAGTCTTCCGTCAGTTGACTGTTAGTTGACTTAACAGAATTTCACGTAGACCAATCAAATGTTGACATGTGGCACCTATTTAATTTTTTTAAAAAAAATTAAGTAGGTGGCTCGGGGGTGGCCGGCCAGGGCCATCGACCACCCCCAAATGGCCAAGCCACCCCCAAATTTTATTTTTTTAAAAATACTTTTTTTAAATTTTTTTAAAAAAAAAAAAAAAAAAAAATTTAAGTATGTGCCACTTGTCAACATTTGATTGATTCACGTGAGATTCCGTTAAGTTAATTAACAGGAAGGACTAATTTGATCTATTATCAAAACCACAGATATCTCTGTAATAAAAATAAAACTCAAAAAATAAAATAAAAAAATAAAAAAGTTATAAAACCTAGAAGGGTACAAAGCATTTAACCCTAAAAATAACCCAACATAAATCAAAACCAGTACCCATGAGAGCCCCAACTAGATTCGCATGCCACATCACATGAGACGTCGGTAAGCATTAAGTAGATGCACTATTGTATTATAACACAAGATTCTCATGAAAAGACGTGACGTGACTGGATCCTTATGGAGAAATTGAGGAGAAAATCTGCTAGTAGTGCTTAATTTAAAACCAAAACGATAGAAAAACAAAAACAAAAATTGACCAAGGTCAACAGAGGTGAGTGCTGTATGTGTTTTTGCTTCCGAGGATCTTCGCTGTAAAACTTTCCTTTAAACTTTCGGTGTGGGACAAAAGAAAAAATAATTAAGAGACAATGTTCTTAAGTTTGTAATAAGATAAATTAGATTTTAAAAAAATTTAGACTTTAGATTGTAAAGAAATCTAAAAAGTTTAGAATTAATTATTATGCTAATATAATATAAACTTAATATTATAACCCTAATACCGCTAGAGTATAAACTTAATACATAAAACTAATATGGGAAGTAGGGGTGCTCAAATAGTTATAACAAGTGGTTATTGGCTATAACCGCAACTGCAACCGTCTTGGGTGGTTATCAATTTTTAATAAGGGAAAATTATAATTTACCCCCTTAAAGTTGACAACGTTTTTCAATTTGAACACCAAAGTTTTAATTTTTGCAATTCACCCCCACAAAGTTTCAATTTTTCTTTTCAATTCGATCAATATTATACCAAAATTCTCATATTGACCCTAACTTTTATACTAAATTTAGGGCTACAAAAATGGTCAAATGGCCAAAGAGGTGGCTACGGCCACCCGGAATTTTTTTTTATAAAAAATAAAAAATAAAAAAATTATGGGCAATATGGGAAGTTTTGGATACAATTGGTCAAATTGTAAAAATTTGGAACTTTGGGGTGGTGAATTGTAAAAATTAAAACTTTGGTGTTCGAATTGAAAAACGCTGTCAACTTTGGAGGGTAAACTGTAATTTTCCTTTTTAATAACCGTAACCGCAACAGCCTAGGCGGTTAGCGGTTTTTTTACACAACCGGCGGTTAGCGGTTATTCAATCCAATAACCGGCGGTTTTATAACCTTTTTTTTTATATGGGCTTTTGGACTTTTTAAGTGTTTTAGACCTTTAATTGACCTATTTTTTCGGCTTATTTTAAGGGTTTAAGGCCAAAATGTTTCCAAAAAAAAAAAAAGTGTTTTTTGGGCGGGCCAATATTTTGAATAAGGCTTAGCCCAAAACATCATATACTACATTATATATTTAATGCACATAGTCATAAATAGCCCAAATCCATTAATCTAAATACAAATGAAAAAATTAATATAAAATATAAAATATTTATATTTATATTATAATATATAAAAAGGTGGTTAGCGGTTATAACCACTTTGCCCTACTTCCTAAAACCACTAACCGCAATTACCCTAGGCGGTATGTAAATTAGTAGTTTTTAATAACCGCCTACTAAAGCGTAGTTTTTAATAACCGCCTACCAAAGCGGTTAGCTGTTATAACTGTCACGTTTGACCCAGTGGCAGAGCCACGTTACCCACGGCACCCCCAAGGATTTATTTATTTTTTATTTTTTTAACCCACGGCACCCTAAAAAAAAAAAAAAAAATTTCTTTTTACAATTTTACCTACCCATTACCCAAGACACATCAATCCTTCTCCCGCACGCCCATTTAACCCACGGCAATTTAATCCACTGCAACCCTTTTCCTGCACCCAAAAAAAAAAAAATCTCTAAGACTCTCTAATTCTCTTAAGTAAAAGAATATTTGATTCTGAACCACTTTTTTTTTTTTTTTTTTGTATTTCTGTCTTTTTGATATAATGTCGACATGTTACATTTCTAATATATCAATTTCAGCACATATTTATGAACTTTTATAGATATTTTTTGTGATGCATATATTATGTGAATTACCAAATTTTTATGGTGGAGAAAATTTTTAAGACGCCAAAAATTTTTTAGCAACACCCCCAATATAAAATGGCTGGCTCCGCCACGGGTTTGAGCAGCCCTAATGGGAAGACCCACAATAATCATTGATAATAAGGTTGAATTAGTAGCTTATCATCATCCACATAAATCACACCTTCTAATTCGTCAATCAAAACTAAACATTCAAGAAGCATCAAAATTGAATTAAAAAAACAACATCAAAACAGAGCAAAAGTTGTGTCGTCATATATCCAATTTAATTAACGCATTGCGCGACAAAAAAAATAAAAATAAAAAAACTCTATGACAATCAATCGGCGTCGACGTTCTCGTCTGCGTCAGCGTCGGAGTTCTCGTCTGCGTCAATGTTCTCGAAGGCCCATGCATTTTTGTCGTGGAGATCCTTCTCCTCTTCCGGCGTGAAGTCGTTCTTGACCCCGAAGAAGCGGCGCACGTACTTCACGCTCTTGTTCTTGATCCGATCGGCGGCGGCCTGCAAGAGAAAAGAGAGCATGTCTTTGATGTTGAGATAATTAGCAGCGAGAATCAACTCCTTGAGACACTCGTTGCTCGTCGGGCTCCCGTCCCCGAACTCCTCGTTCACGAACTTCGCTTCGAACGCCTCCCTCTCCTTCTCCACCTCCTTCCTGCCCTCCTCGTCGCTCGCCGCCAATTTGGCGCTGAGCTGGACGGTGCCCCGGCAGTACTGGATAACCTTGGCGAGTGCGGACGACGACACGTTCAGGAGAGGAAAGACGGTGTCGTACGAAACGCCGTCTTCCTCGAATAACGACTTGACGGTCTGTAGCTCCATTGCCACGGCCTCCTCCACCTCGAAGAAATCGCCGTTGGAGGTGCTCAGCTTCACCGTCTTCCGGTCGACGACTTTGGGGCTTGGGTCTGGGTTTTCACAGTTGTCGGCCATCGGGAAACTTTGAAAAGTTGAAACTGAGAGAGAACCGCCGGCCATCGGGAAACTTTGAAAAGTTGAAACTGAGAGAGAGAGAGAGAGAGAGAGAGAGGGGTAGGTTGAATTGCCGTGAAAGTGATGAAAATGTGAGGAAAGGGGACGCGATTTTATAGTGGATGAAGAATTCTGATCGCCTTGGGCTTGGGATGTGTTTTCCTAGTGGGATTGGGTTACGATTAATAACTCCTTTTCCACGTGGGATTAGGTTTTGGTTTTTAACAAATTAGGAAAAATTATTTAATTTATACTTGTAATTTGAGGACGTGACAAATATACCTGTGTTTACTAATTTAATTATACTTGTTAATTTATATATGAAGACATTATACATGAGTAGATTTTTGTATATATATGTGTGGGTGTAATGCATGTATATACATACTATACGATAAATATATAAATTTGAGATTAAAATTGGTTAAAATTTAAGTTAATTTATTTAATTACTTAAAAAATAAATCTTAATACTAATTAAATGACTAATAATTACTGCATGAAATTACCAAAAAAAAAAAAAAAAAACCCATTATAGCCGGTATGGGGGTGATAGTTGAACCACCTAGAAGGAGAGTTTGACCACCCTCAAATAGCAAAGTAAGGGTGGCCGAAACCACCCCTTATGTCTTGTCTAGGGCAGTCGAACCAACCGCATGATGTCATGGTTATTGGAGGTGGTTTAGTTACCACCCAAAAGGTCAAAAAAAAAAAAAACCAAAACAAAAAAGTGGCCAAATCACTTTTATGATTCTTCCGGTGGCAAAACTATGGGTGAAAAGGCAATTAGTAAAATTTACTAATTACCTAGACAGTTATCCGCCTAGACGGTTAATTGGCGGTTAGCGATTAATAACTTTAATAATTGCTTACCGGTTTTTAAAATAAAATATTTTGAAAAAATTAAAAAACAAAACAAAACGACATCGTTTATATATATATATATACACACAAAAACGACTTCATTTCATATATATATATATATATATATATATGACGGTTAACGAAAATTTCCTAACCGCCTTTAAAAACGAACGATTAACGGTTAGTGTGCAACATTTTCACCCCTAGGCAAAGCCATAAGGGGATAACCACTATTTTTTTTTTGTTCTTTTGGCCTTTAGGGGAGACCAAACCACCTCCAAGAGCAATAGAGTGATTTAGCAAAGCCATAAGAGGACAACCACTATTTTTTTTGTTCTTTTGGCTTTTAGGGGTGACCAAGGGCAATGGAATGATTTGGCCACCCTTAAGCCTGCCATACAAGGTGGCTCAAGCCACCCTTAAGCCTACATTATTATTTGTTTTAATGAGGCATATAGTCACAACATAGTAATTTTTGATTGGTTTGACATAAATTGATGATGAAGGGAGGGACTACCAAAATCAAGTTATTAAACCACATGGGGCTAAAGGCATTTAACCTAAAATTTTCTATATTGTAAACAATATAATTATTTTTTTACTTTTATTGTTTGATAAATATATTTTCTTAACAAAATTAAGGCTCTGTTTATTAATGAGTTTTGAGTAGTGTTTCTATTTTTTGTTTAAAAATGTGTTACGATATGACAAAGAAGTGAAATATGAAACATGAAATTAAATTGAAAATTTGATCTGTTTAATTAAATTGATCAAGCTCGAAATTAACTATATAGTTTTATACCTTTTCTTTAACATGACCTAAATTTCAATAAAATTGATTTGATTTGTTGAATTAAATTGGTCAAACTTGGGTTTAACTATATATATAGTTTTAGGGTGTGCAGAAAATCTGCGTTTTCAAATCGCAGATCTTAAAATCACTATTTTTAATCGCACTTTTTAAAATCACAATCTCAAATGAACCATTATAGTCGTACCTTAATACGACCGATTGTACTGCTTTCATCAAAATAATTTGTTATACAAATGGGGAAAAATACAAAAAACAAAAATGCTTATAAAGTGTGTTACAAAGTCATTTTCCTTAAGAAAATATTTATCCTCACCAGAATTGGTATGCAACACGGTTACAAAACCGAAAATATATAAAGAGAATTGTATTATCAAATTAATCAACTATCTAATTGATAATTCAACTGGTACTTAAATCTAACCGTTAGATTAAATAATTAATTAGTAGATCTCAATCTTAAATCTTAATTATTTAATAGCTTCAGTTTGTTAGGCCTTATAAATGCCAACAAAATTTTTACATTTTTCAATGTGAGACAATCTTCATTCAATGCTCTTTAAAGCCTTTCATTTAATTTTTTTTTTTTTTTTAAAAAAAAAAATGCCCTTCCATTTAAAACATTCCCATGACACAAAATACTATATATATATATCGAAAATATTTCAACATAATTTTGGAGAGAAATTAAGTAAATTTTACGTGCAACTAAAAATTTTTAGTCATGTTTTGTTTTTTTTTTTTTGACATGTCTACACAAGGGAAGAGGGAGGAGGGATTCGAACTAGTGACCTCCGCTTCATTAAACGTAGTCCATAGCCAATTGAACTACCCCTTGGGGACTTTAGTCATGTTTTGTTGTTTGTGCTGCTTAAGACTAAAACTTGCGCTGTTGAAATTTCCTACCAAGCTTTCAATGGCAACCCCAACGAAAAGCATTAGACCAGGCTTCAGTAATCATCTTAATGTTGTTCATCTTACAAAAGATAATGCAATTTCTTCTTTTATTGCTTGGCCTTGATCTGGATTTCAACCCACTACGTCCATGGCATGGCCCTACTGACAATCTGTGGCAGAGAACAATCTTTTTCAATCACTTTGGGTCGGAGGGGCTTTCTTTCACGCATCAGAAATACGCCGGGTTGTGAGTGACCACTGTTTCTGCATTTCATTTGTCCCACACTGAAAGTTTATAAGAAAGTTTTGCGCTTTATATGTACTTGTACGACAGATCAAATTGGCCAAGATTCACGGAAGCGAATCAAACATACAACACTCACCTCTGGAATGTTGGCCAACTTTTTGTTATTTGTTTTTCTTGCTTTACAACATTTACTTTATATATATATATATATAGAATTCTAATAATATTTTTTTTTTTTAAATGAGGCATATGGTCACAACATAACTAATAATTTTTGATTGGTTTGACATAGAGGTGAAAATGCGGGCGGATTATAACCGTCCATATCCGCTATCCGCACTAATTCACAATTTGCTATTCGCATTGATCCATAATCTGCTATTCGTTATCCGCATATGCGGATGTGGATAGCAAAAATTAATATCTGCAAATGTGCATGTGGATAGCGGTTTTAGGATATATATATATATATATATTTTAAATGAGGCATATGGTCACAACATAGCTAATAATTTTTGATTGGTTTGACATAGGGGTGAAAATGCGGGCGATTATCAAAAATTAATATCCGCAAATGTGGATGTGGATGGCGATTTTAGGGTATATATATATATATATAATTTTTTTTTTAATTTTTTTAATTTTTTAATTTTTTTTTTTTTTAAATGAGGCATATGGTCACAACATAGCTAATAATTTTTGATTGGTTTGACATAGGGGTGAAAATGCGGGCGGATTATAACCGCCCACATCCGCTATCCGTACTGATCCGCACTAATCCTTAACCTGCTATCCGTTATCGACATATGCTGATGTGGATAGCAAAAATTAATATCCGCAAATGTGGATGCGGATAGCGGTTTTAGGGTATATATATATATAAATGAGGCATATGGTCACAACATAGCTAATAATTTTTGATTGGTTTGACATAGGGGTGAAAATTTGGGCAGATTATAACCGCCCACATCCGCTATCCACACTTATCCGCAATCCACTATCCGTTATCCGTAAATGCGAATGTGGATAGCAAAAATTAATATCTGCAAATGCAGATGAGGATAGCAATTTTAGGGTATGCAAATACGGATATTATCCGCATCCGCATTCCTTTATATATATATATATATATATATATAATATTTTTTATTTATGTTTGTCGAATTTGTAATTTATATTTTTTATATTTGCTAGATTTGTAATGTTGTTGGATTTTACTTTTAGAAAACTCTTTTAATTTGTTCTTATTAATTGCCTTATACGTTCTTCCTTCATTATTATTATTTTTTATATATATATTTTTTTTCTTGTTACCAAATATAGACTTACTAGAAGCTAAATATTAAATAATGTATGTGATGAAAATTTATTGGCAAAATGATTAGGAAGTGTGATATGAATAATAGTGTTCAACTATAAATAATGTCATTTATATATATATATATATACTAGAAGCAAATAATTAGTGAATTAAAATTTTAAGGTCTAAAATGTTAATTACCTCAAATGCGGATGGCATATAATATCTGTATTAACCGCGCAGATGCAGATAGTAATCGCATGACATGAATGCAGATATCAAAAACCATTATCTGTATTTTCACTCCTAAACTCTGACATAAATTGATGAAGGGAGGGACTACCAAAATCAAGTTGTTAAACCACATACGGGCTAAAGGTATTTAACGTAAAAGTTTCTATGTTGTAAACAATATAATTATTTTTTACTTTTATTGTTGGATAAATATATATTTTATTAACAAAATTAAGGCTCCGTTTATAAATGAGCTTTGAGTAGTGTTTTATTTTTTGTAAAAATGTGTTTTTTATATTTTTAAGATTACATTATTATATTTGAGTTACTTGTTAATATTTTTTAGAAGACAGTAGAGAATGAAAGCAAAAACAAAAATAATTTGTATAATTATTTCTAAGAAACGGAGGAGGAAAAGGAAACCGAATCCCAAGGTGATCAGAAATCCAACAAAAGATCGATCGTATGAATCTTCCACTACATTTCTCTGTGTCTGTCTCAAAGTTTTCCAACGCCGGGAGAAAACCCAACACCCAAAGTCGCTGTTTCAATGGCAACCCCAACGAAAAGCATCAGTAATCATCTTAATGTTGTTTGTTCATCTTACAAAAGTTTCTGCAACCATTCTTTTGGTAATTTCTTCTTTTATTGCTTAGACTTGATCTGGATTTTAACCCACTACATTCATGGCCCTACTAACAATATGTGGCAGAGAACAACCTTTTTGAATCACTTCCGGCCGGAGGGGCTTTCCACGCTTCAGAAATAAACCGGGTTGTGAATGAACACGTTTCTGCTTCCTTCGTCCCACACCGGAAGTTTATAAGAAAGTTTTACCCTTTATATTTATCAGCACAACATTGTGCCCTTCGATTTGGCTGTGGAGAATGACCTTGTCCACAACCAAATCTTTTTATTTAATTGAATCAAAATATCAAAATTACTAAAACTTCACATTATTTAAGGGTCTATTCCACAAAAATAAAAAAAATATATATTTTATAAGAGTTGGGGTGGCCGTCCACTCCCTATGACGTGGCACCCAAAAATATAGGTACCACGTCATGTGTTGCCTTAAAACCACACATAATACGAGGAGCTCCATAAAAAAAAACTAAACTAACAGAATTTGTCGAAAGTACCAAGTGTGTTTATTTGCTTACTATATGTACCATTTGTAACATTTTTTAAAACTGATGTGACTATTTAATTTTGGCGTAAAGCACAAATACTGAAAATGCATTTAACCATTTTTTTAAATATAATTTTTAACATTTTTTATTTTATTAATAGTACTTTCGTCATTGAAGTAAACATAGATAATTTTTGATAGTTTAAAAGACATCCTCCCAATTAAAATTGAGTGAAAAACATTATTAATTAACTAGTAATTAGAGTGAGGCATGTAGACTTTTTCCAATCTTAAATGGGCATTTTCTTGTATGAAGTGATGCTCGTTGAGTTAATATTTTTATTATATATATATAAACAATTGTTATGCAAAAAATTATATTTTTATTACTCATAAAATAAAAGTCTATTTTTATTAAAAACATTTGGTTTGAGAAATCCCAACTTTAGATTGTGACATTAGGCACCTCATGCTGATTGCTGAAGACAGTGTATGAGATCATGTGGATCGGTGATGCTTTTCATTTTCCTTCTGCCAAACTCCATGTCCAAAGGGAAAAGACCAACAAAATAGAAAATAAAAATATCCAGAAAGATCTTTTGAGAGAGATTTTGAAAGGTTTCGAACACAATTTCAGTGCATTTATAAGGCACCGTTCATGCATATTTCATCTAACTGTATAACCAATGAAGAAATAAAATTTCCCCCATTCAATCTATTAAATTGATGTTCCAAAATGCATATGACAATCACACGCTCTATTAAAAATACATGTAAAAATCATATGCATTTTAAACAAATGTCAATTTAACAGATTGAATTGAGAAAAAAAAAAATCCTACCATCGAATTTTAAGAAAAACTGTCCATAACCAGTTTGCCATTCTATGCTACTCAAGTTCAACGACCTCTTAGAACCAATGTTATTTTCTGCACATTCATGATTTATAGACAAAAATGAGCATGAATATGAAATAAAACCATATAGGATCAATTCATATACAGAAATGGGTGTATCATGTTTACCATAATCCTCCAACCAACCAACTCCAATAAACCACATGAACAACAAATAAAGGTAGCCCTCAAAGGAAGCTATAAAACACAAGCAAACTCAAGCCATTCTATCTCTATCCTCATTTTCTGTGCTAAGGGCATATGTAATCTACAGTCCATACATCTTTTGCTTTTTGCCACGGGTGGTGTCAAAATGCTGCCCTCACAGCTCCTCTTGCAGCCTCTTGCCTCATCTGACTAGCTCTACCACTGCCTCGGAAATACATGTAAACTTGCTGCAAAACCAAATAATAATAAATAAATGATGTGAGAAGAAAATAACTAGAGGGAGTGATGAGCAAATGCTTTTCAGAATTCAGGCCAGGTGAACAGTGCTATAAGTTTGACCTGAATAACCCAGATGCTGACTACTATTTCAAGACAGAATATTCCAAATCCAACGAAGTAGAAGATCTACAAGAAAAAAGATATTAAGCCTCAGCAATACAGGAAATAAAGGAGTAGAGCTCATGAAAGGCCAATCAATGGACCGCTCAATTCTACTAAAATGAGGATCCTTTTGAATTAAATAAATGCCATTATATAAAATATAATTTGGCACAAGCATCCTTACCCCAGCCAAGGGATGGTTGCCCACAACGTCTATTGCAGACAGAATGCCTCTGTTAGAAAGAGCACACAACATAGAACCATCAGCAGTATAACAAAAGCAACAACCGACATTTTTTTAATTAGAGACATTCAGTAGGGCGAAAAATAAACGAATATGCTTGAGAGAAATGAAATTAAATACCGAATCTTATTGCTGTATGTCCACTTCAAACAAAAGAAAGATAAATGGTTTCCTAAAGAGAAAATATAGAATTTCTAAAGGAACATACGTGAAAGATTTTCCTTTGAAAAATATAGGTGGAGCAACCGCAGCTACTATGCAGAAGCCAATGTGGACCTGCAGCAGAAGAGAATAGAAGAGAAATTAGGCGTCTTTTGATCCTTGAATTAAACAGAAGAATTGAGAAAGGAATATAAATAGTTTACCATATAAAACATGAAAAACCATCCAAAGTTCATGGCACTGTCTTTCCTGCAAGAGAAATAAAAGAGAAACTTCAAACATAGTAAGCAAATCAACGATTATACAGGCTTGAAAATATGTGTATATATATATATTTTTTTCTACTTCATTCCTTTTGCATTGGTAAATGGGCAGGTGCATGGCATAAACACTATTTTTCAGACGAACATATCCAAGTTGTTCCAAGAGAGATATACACCTTACGGGCATAGATATGCATTTCTGTTAAAATTCTTCTTCCATATATCCATAAGTATTTGTACCCATCTAATCAGATTAGTTCTTTCTGGAGATAACCACATACTATTCATATTTAACAGTGAAGTTTCCCCATAACAAAATTCATTAGGGGTGTTAGCTGGTGCATTGAAGTCTCACATGGCGTCCAAAGCCTCAGAAAGATTTCTTCCAATTATAAACGACTAAACAATTAGCATTTCTGAGTATAGGAACAGCTAAGTTTATAAAATCACGGGGAATAAGTACCTAAAAGCACGATAAAGAGGCCGATACCACAACACATAGGCTCCTGGAACCCCTGCTATGAAATAGATAATGGCTAGGAACCAAATTTTTACCCCTACAACCAAAAAAGAAAGCAAGATTGAGGTCTGTGGAATTTAACATATCAGGTCCGTAAAGAAGATGTGGACATATTTCTGAACTCACCTTCTCCCTGAATCCATGCCGTAGTGACAGCAATAATGTTCCAAGTAAGGCACAGAACCAATCCTGCGTAACATAAACTTCACTGGCTTAGATCAAAATATATATTTTATGCATAACACCTCTAGAAAGGTCATCAAGTCACATATAAACCAGATATGCAATCTATCTTACAACCACAATTTCGAATCAAGACTGCAAGACTACGCAATGGTAAGAGACAGGTAGAATAGAGATTGTAGCAGGCCATGCCATTGACTTGGCCAACAAAGATGGTATAATCCAAACAAGCCAGGTTTATGGTATAATTCATAGAGACAAATACAACCAATTTATCACCTCTGGCTTGTTGTTCTTTTGAATCTTCAGATTTTCATCAAGGCAATTTCAATATTAGAGGTCCACTGACATCCATGAATTGCTCTAAAATGAAATACTAAACAAATCTTTGACTCTGTGAGACAGTGTCTATAGCAAATGAACGTCTTGATAGTAATATCAAATCCACTGTGAGGTCGTTGATGCCTTATGGAGTGTTATTTTCAATCGTATTGGGTTGTCTTGGGATATGCTTAAACGAGTAGTAGACCTTTTCACTTGTTGGAGAGGATCATATGGCAATCCTCAGACTGCAACAAAGTGGAAGATGATGCTGTCTTGCCTTTTGTGGTGCCCTTAGGGAAATAAATGATAGAAGATTTGAAGATTGCAAAAGGCCAGTAGTGAAACTAAATTGTCCTTCTTCAATACTCTCTACCTCTAGGTAGCTGCTTTAGACTTTCCTAATGTGCTTGATTTTCATGCTTTTCTTAATCTTTTTTCCTTTTCTAGATAGGTATTTCTCTTGTATATTTCTTGTGTACTTGAATTGCGCTTTTAATGAAATTTTAATTACTTAAAAAAAATATTAAAATCTCATTGATTAAAAAACATTACATTCTTTTTTATAGACAATAGACATAAAAATTTTCAATCTATATAATCAAAATTCCCTCAAGGAGAAAAGCTATATAATTGTATCCAAATGCAGCGCAAGTTAATAGTTACATAAATCAACTGCACAATAAGCCAGTCTAATTACTTATCAAAAAACAAAACAATAAACCAGTTGAATTAATATGATTTTACAAGGATGAAGCCAACTCCTTCCTTCCCTCGCCCCTTCTCCCTTTTCTCCCTATCCAACAGGTACAGCCAACCCAACTTTTCCAACATAAAGGATTGATGCAACCAGTGATCATTACATAAAGAGGCATGTTACACAACCATCTTTTAACCATCTCTTTTTGCAAATCCAATGAACCAATCATTGAATTTGTGGACTTATACGGGTCTCACACAAATTCAATGGTGGATTCATCAATTCGCTATATGAAAATGGTTGAAATAATGAATTTTATCATTTCTCTTACATAAATACAACATAAAACATAAAATTGGCTTGTAAGTAGCAGCTGAATGACATAGTTAACTATGTTGTAAACACAATAACTATAGAATCAGGCAAAGGCTGACATACCTAAGAATGTTGAAAATGCAGTATACTGCAATTTTTGTAGATGAATTGGTACTTCATTTGCAATATCATGATGGATAATCGGACAAAAAGGAGGCCAATTCTTCTCTTCAAGAACAATTCCAGCTGCAGAACAAAAGGGAGAACTCAAACTATAAAATTTGTGGCCAAACTATGAGGAAGAATAACTTTCCGAGGAGTTAGAACTGGTACAAAGGTTATTGGACAGCAATTGAACAAACAAATTGATAACATAAATAGTGGATTAGTGCACTCAATATGGTATATATTTGATCGCATCTAAATGCAAACTGGATCTGAATGCAACCAAAAACACAATGGATACCCCAAGTAGAAAGAGAGAAAAATAATAATCAGGCAAATGAAAAGGCAGAGGACCAACAACCCCCAGCCTAGAAATGAAATTTTCAAATATAAACAGGCAGATAAAGAACCTCGTGCAGCAGCATCTTCTTTCCGTTTTACTTCCTGCATGGCACAGAAAAAGCTGACAAGTGAAATTCAAGAAGATACCAAAAATGTATTGAAACATGGAATCGCTAAACAAAAGTAGATATGCTATTACAATGAAATCGATAGAAAATAATACCTTCAGATCTTCCACAGAACTAAGTACAGAAGATTTACAGGGAGAAAGATCTACCAAGATGGCACTCGTATTTTCGATTAATTTGAAAGATTTTCAGGCTTTACTATCTCACAGTTCAAAAATCGTTTTGGAGCCATCATGACAGTGACAGATACTCAACCATTTCCACATTTTAGTCATACAGATATCACTACTTCAAATAAATTGAATAAGAACCAAAATTTTGAGATAAAATAATTTGCTGATCAATACAAAACAGCCAACTACAGTTTTCAACCATTACTCATGCCTAACTAGATTGCCTTCAACAACTAATGAATACTACTGGAGTTTACTATCTCAGTAGACTTAATCTCACTAATGGCTTCATGTACCGTGAGGCCAAGTATGATAAAACGAGCATGGCTTAAATGCGTCAAATTTAAAATTAATTGAAAAGCCTTGGTGGCTGCCAGATTGAAAAACAAGGATGCCACTAGGTTAGTCTATAGTTCTTTCAGAAATTGAACACTTCAAATTTCATTTCCATCAAAGGCACACCTGCTCCCGCCTTCTCAATTCAGCCTCCTTAGCTTGGAGTTCCTTCTCTTTCCTTTGCAAATCCTAAATTTGAAACAGATTACAATGAGAAAAATCAATATCAATTACTTTACCATGAAAAAAAAAAGGAAAAAACATTGATTCATGTATTCATCAACCTTAAAATTCCGTCCCCCCGACGATGTGTCAATAGGTATATCAATTGTTGCATCATGGCCATAGTTGAAACCAGCAGGTTCAGGAGGAAGAGGCGAAAGCCTTGAGTTTGTGTCAGATTTCTGAAAAATAGCGAGATTAAATGATGTGTAAGAGTTCAAGGTAGAGTAACATGGAGAATCCATTTGTGTAGACTTCCACAGCCTGAATGCTTTGATATTTCATCTAGTTAGATTTTGTTAGTAGTCAAATGAAAAAGTTACTCCAA